>NC_089505.1:363239316-363359316 GCF_036850995.1 Saccopteryx leptura
AGGCCAGCGGTCAAGGCATATGTGAAAAAGCAATCAATGAACAACTAAGGTGTTACAACACGCAATGGAAAAGTAATGATTGATGCTTCTCATCTCTGATCCTGTCTGTCTATCCCTCTCTCTGACTCTCTCTCTCTGTAAAAAAAAAAAAAAAAAAAATTATAAAAATAAAAATGTCAAATGACAAAAAAACAAAAACTTTATCTCACTGTTTTTTATTTAATTTTTTTCATAGATTGATTTAGAGAGAGAGAAAAACATCAGTTTGTTGTGTCACATATTTATGCATTCACTGGCTGATTCCTATATGTGTCCTGACCAAGGATTGAGCCCACAACCTTGGCTTATCCGGACAATGCGCTAACCAGCTGAGCTACCCTGTAAGGCAATATATCCCTGTTTTATTGTATTTCATTGCTTCATTATTAGTAAAATAATCATCGCATCTGTTTACAGTGGTCCCTCGTCTAATGAGGGGCTTGGTTCCAGAACCCCCGTGATAGGTGAAAATTCGTGAAGTAGCAACCTTATATTTATTTTATTATTTATATATTTTTAAGACTTTATTTTGATTTAATATTTTAATATGTTTTAATTAATATTTTTAAAGTTTTTTATATTGGTTTTAATTTTTTAGGCTAGTAAATGCTCATATTACCACAAAAATGATTAAAATAATAAATATATAAAAATACCTATATACCGCAAAATCCCGCAATATAGCGAAAATCTGCAATACAAAATTAGATATATACAATATAAAAATCCGTGATACAGTGAGACTGTGAAAGGTGAGCCACGATACGGCGAGGGACGACTGTGTACAGCAATGGTGTGTTCTTCGTAAATATCTTTTCCTAATTTTTGGCTACCTTTTGTTTGATAGTTTTCTGATCTCTTTTAGCTAATACTTTGTAGGAGCTCTTTACCAATTAAAAATTTACATGTTTGTCTGCATATATATCAAAAATAATAATTATATTCTGGCCAGCTCGCTCAGTGGATAGAGCGTCAGCCCAAAATGCAGATATCCCAGGTTCAAACCCTGGAGGGCACACGTCAGAAGCAACCATCTGCTCCTCCTCCTCTCACCCTCCCCCATCTCTGTCTCTTTCCCTTTTGCAGCCAGTGGCTCAGCTGGTCTGAGCATCAGCCCCAACGGGGTTGCTGGTTGGATCCCAGGAGGGGTGCATGCAGGAATCTATCTCCCTTCCACTCACTTAAAAATATTAATAATTACCAGTTTGTCATTTACCTTTCAACTTTTGTGACATAGTTTTCATAAAATGACTTTAAGTCTACGTAGTCCAAAAAAATTAAAAAAAAAAAAACCTATTAAAAGTCTGAGGATGGTGAAAGAAGTCAAGTATTTCTTTTTTTTTTTTTTTTTTTTTTCATTTTTCTGAAGCTGGAAACAGAGAGAGACAGTCAGACAGACTCCCGTATGCGCCCGACCGGGATCCACCCGGCATGCCCACCAGGGGCGACGCTCTGCCCACCAGGGGGCGATGCTCTGCCCATCCTGGCGTCGCCATGTTGCGACCAGAGCCACTCTAGCGCCTGAGGCAGAGGCCACAGAGCCATCCCCAGCGCTCGGGCCATCTTTGCTCCAATGGAGCCTTGGCTGCGGGAGGGGAAGAGAGAGACAGAGAGGAAATCGCGGCAGAGGGGTGGAGAAGCAAATGGGCGCTTCTCCTGTGTGCCCTGGCCGGGAATCGAACCGGGTCCTCCGCACGCTAGGCCGACCGGCTACCGCTGAGCCGACCTGCCAGGGCGAAGTCAGGTATTTCTTGACTGTTGCTGTTTCCGATATTTTGTTGTTTGTTTTATGAATTTGTACGTTGTCCAATAGGAACACGACAATAAGGTATTTGGAGGTAAATGTAAGATTCCGTATCTTGCTATAAAAGCAAGATGGTTTTAAGTTTTAGAAAATAAATGTATAAACTTATTTGAATATTACAAACTTTATGGCCCTGGCCAGATAGCTCAGTTGCTAGTGTCACCCTGATGCATCCAAGGTGCCTGTTCAGTCCCCAGTCTGTCTGTCTGTCTGCCTCTCTCTCTTTCCCCTGTCTTCTCTCTCAAAAATCAATAAATACTTAAAAGTAAATAAGTGAACTTTACTATTATTTAGCCTTGCCGTTTAATTTCCATTGCGGTCAAAGAAAATGTGCTGTCCTACCCATTTTTAAGTGTACAGTACAGGACATCATGATATTTTCATTCTGGTTGATATTGAGAGATTTTCTGACCTCCTTTGTGCTGTTCTCTTTGACCCATTTTGGAGGTTTAAGAGTGTATTTAAATTTCACCCCTTCTACCATTCTTCCCAGGACGTCACGGCATGCAGGGTCTGTCACCGGGGAAGATGCTATGAGTGGTCCCTCATCTCCTCCCGCATAAAGTGAGCGTGGACACAGTGCAGTAGCCACCCCTTCAGATTTGCCAGAATCCATCACGCACCCAAAGCAGGTGTCATACCATATAATTCAATCTAGCTCCTATTGTATTGATAGGTGTCCCCGTCTCATACCTTGACAAAAATATTCAGAGGGATGGAGAATTTCCCCAAGATACTCTGGCTGCTGAGATCCTTCAGCTCGGTATCCTTGAGCAGTTCCACAATCTCGGTCACCACATACAGGTTCGTCGCTGCTCTTCGGCACTGCCTCAGAAATGACGGCTCTGGGTCCCTCAGTTTCCTGGGGAGAGGGGAGGGTAAGAGAGGGAAGAGGTGTCCTCTCAGGTTACCCTGGGGTACCCTCCTCAGGACCAGGAAGGGTGCAGAGACTTTAGACTTTTTTTAACTTTTTATTTATTTATTCATTTTACAAAGGAGAGAGAATGAGAGAGAGAGAGAGAGAGAGAGAGAGAGAGAGAGAAAAAGGCAAAAGAAGCAGGAAGCATCAACTCCCATATGAACCTTGACCAGCCAAGCGCAGGATTTTGAACCGGCGACCTCAGCATTCCAGGTTGACGCTTTATCCCCTGAGCCACCGCCTGGTCAGACTTCTTTATTGCTTATTTTCTTACTTATTGCATTACCCTTGCCCCACTAAATATGTTTTAGGACAAGGATTTTTACTTGTCTTCTTATTACTCTATCCTCACCTCAAAATAGCAGAGTAATGGACAATTGCAACCTTATTAAAATTTATTGCATAACTAATAATCATGAATTGAATGAATGAATGTATGAATACCAAGAACAGCATCATCAGACATGCCATTCTCTTCATTCTAAGCCTCAGGAACAAAGTCTATCAGACACCCCCTTGCCCACGAGGACAGCACCGCTTGGGGGCTGTTGAACAGCTCCTTCCCCTCCTGTGTCCTCACCTCTTCTGAAGTTCTGTCCAGGTTTCATGTGGGGTGGTGACGATCTGACACTCGAAGGAGGACCCATGGCACTGAGTAGCCTCCCCCAAGAAGCTCACATCTGCCCCAGCATTCACACTGCCACCCGCCTGCTGCTTCTTGACCACAGTGTCACTGAAGAGGACGGGAGCTTCTGCAGCAGAATCTGGAACCAGACAAGGTGGGTGAGCGTTAGCCCGGAATTCCCTTGGGACCAGCTGGGAGATGGATGGAAACGGAAACACTGAGCCCTCATTGCCCCACCCTCCTACTCAACTGAGTCTCTCAGCCAGAAAGCCAACTCATCAATTCATCCTGTGAGTGTACATTACCACTGAGGACAGTGTTTGAATCCACCCAGGGGCTGGATGACAGGGATGATGTCCTACACCTGAGAAATGATGATGTCACTTGCACCTGGGTCCAGGAGACCCACAACATCATCTCTCCAGGCACAGTGTCAGCCCCAGGAGAGGGGCTCACAGCAGTAAATGTTGGGGACTTGGGGACAGACAGGCTTGGGTTTGAGTCCTACTCCTCCCAGTTTCCAGGTATGTAACTTGGAACAAATAATTTTATAAGCTTTCACTTACTGTTTTGTCAAATGGGTATCATATTCTTTGCCCAAGAGGCTGCTGTCAGTATTAAATGAACCTGGGGTCATGATTAGTAACTTCTCAGATACTCTCAGTTCCTTGCTCCTTGCCCCTTGCCCATAGGTGAGGCGATCCTGAGGTCCCTTCTGTGGGGGTCTCAGAATGCCGTGATTGCTGCACCCCTTCCCTCTGCCCCTTGTTTGCAGCCCGGGCCTCCTACGCCCCTGGCTGACAATACCTGGGACTGAAGTGCCTGGTTCGAGGATGTGCATGAGGGAGAAGTCAAGTGGAATCTCACGTAGTTTCCAAAACTGTGAGCGAGCCTTCTTCCTCTGTACTAGAGTAAAGCGGCGTATTTTGGTGGCACTCAGTAAACTTTTGACAGAACTGAGTTCTTCGTGTCCAATCTCCTTGACCAATCCCATGGTAGCTCTCTCAAACGTGCAGGGCATGTTGCTAGGAGCTGATAGAAGTACAAAGACCAGGTGAGTCTTACACAGGAGATTCAATGAGTTTTCATGTGTCATTCAGAAACAATTGACATTGACGCTATATTACATAGGCCTTTGTCCTGTCTCCACAGGGAAGGAGCATACATGTGCAAACAGTCCCCACGTCAGCTGGGATGGCCCTAGGTCTTCCTTAGATAACTATCTAGCAGGGTGTCTTCAGTGAGCAGAGATGACATACCTAGACTGGGAGTGCCTGTCAGGTCAGGGGACCTGTGAGCCCTGGATTAATTGGTTGGAAGTGACAAAGAAGAGGTAAATGCCCGCATTCCCAAGAATATGACTGGTGCACCTGACTCAGGGAGTTTCAGTAGAAACTGTCACACTGTGGCCAGACTAAATCTCTGGGTTTTAGAGGACACACCCACTCCCAGTGGTCACACTCTACTGAGATCTGTGAAAAAATTTAGGACACACTGACCCCAGGGACCAGGGTAGGAACCACCCCATCACCGTTCCTGCTGCCCGATTAGCCCCAGCTTCTGTACTGTACCAGCGGTGTTAGCAGGGGCCAGCCTAACAAGCAGACAGCAGACAGAGGCAGCAGGAAGTGGCCCTCAGGGAACCTTGGGTCTTTTGCTGACCTGCCACCAGGCCCGATACTGGTAAAGGGCAGCCTAAGTGCACAGCTTGGTCCCTCCCTGTCCCACTAAGCGGAGCAGAGGCAACCAGAAGCTCTGGACTCCTCATGGCTCCAAAAAGATTTTGGGGACCCAGTCACGGCCGTGTCCTACACTGGTCTGCACCAGGTTTCCTCCTAGGAGGCCCAGAACCGACACCTCCACTGGCCAGCTACAGGGAACCCTGGAGAAGGATTCAATTAGCATCGCTAGTGCCACGTCCTCAGTGAGAGCTCGGAAGGCACCAAACAGTGGAGGTGAGTCCCGCTTTCTGTGGTCAGTACCTGCGCAGCAGCTAGCATGCATGGGATGGGGAGAGCCTCACAGTCAGCCAGCTCCTGCCTGGATACCCTGCGCTGCTCAGCTCACTTCCACTGTGAGGAGGACAGGCTTAGAGCAGACACTCAGTTTGTTCCTTGGGTCCTTTTGCTGGGACCAGTCGAGGGGCTTAGCCACCTTCTGGCGTATCAATCAGCCCAGTGGAAGACTCTCTCAATCATCCTACCAGAGTCCAGGGCCTCCCCAGCTGAAACAACTTCTGCAGAGGGGACTGGCAGCCCCACCAACCTGAACCTGCTGCTCACCTCTCTCGGGAGAAATAGGATTGGAGTATCCAGCAGTGGCTGAGGGAGTAGGCTCTGGAGGAGGGGCCGCCTTTCCTGTACTGAGCTCCTAACAATGTACCGCGCCAATTAGGGGATTCCGCTAGCATTGTCACCCTGACCTCAGCTGCCCTAACCCACCAAGCTTGCAACCCGTGGAGGCGTTTGTGGGGTGAAACCAGTCTGAGCCCACTCCACAGTCTTTCCACAGAAGACTGTGGGAAGACCTGGCAGCTGTTTGTGGAAGTGGAGCAGCTGAAAAGTGGAGGTAATCTTAGGGACTTGGGCCATTTTACAAAGCTGCTCTCAGCTCTAAGCAGGAGAAAGTTGATCTTTATACACAGGTTGACCCCTCCCACAGATACCGAAGCACAGAACACACACACAAACAGTAAACAGAGTACAGCTCCAGACAGGTAGCCCATAGTGGGTTACAAACAATGTCTGACATAAACCCATAACTGAACCCCATTTAAGAGGACCCAGACCAACAAACTAGAGGTGTGTGGACACTGCACCAATGCTAGCCTCAACCAGCCACACAGCAGCACACCCAAAGGAGGAGCCCAGCAGGCACCAGACCCTGCTGAGAATAACTATGCCCCATAAAACAGACACTGCAATGCATCTAATACATGTGATCAAGATAAGCATTCATTGCCAGCCAGCCTGGAGGGTTAACTCCATCCACTAAAGGGCCACAGCATCCAAGACTCTCGTACAACAGGAGGGTAAATATTACTCTAAAGAAGCATTCCTAGACCAAGGTGCTCAGGTGACCTGGATATTAGTACCACTGAGACCATCTTTCTTGTAAAGACATCAGAACAAATTTGGGAGTCAGAACAAAGCTACCTAATATACAGATAAAATGGGAAATAAAGAAAGATACCCCAAATGAATCAACAGGAGAAATCCCCAGAGAAAGAATGAAATGAAATGGAAGCAACCAAACTACCAGACACAGGGTTTAAAACACTGGTTATTAGGATGCTCAAGGAACTTAGAGTAAGTATGGATGACCTCAGTGAGAACTTAAACAAAGAGAGAGTAAGCAATGAAAAGGACACAGAAACCATAAAAAAAGAACCAGTTATAAATGCTAAATACAGAATCTAAAATGAAGACTGCACTAGGAGGAGTGAACAGTAGGTGGATGACATGGAGAATCGAATCACTGATTTAGAGGACAAGATAAATGTGAGCACAGAAGTAGAACAGCAGAAAGAAAGGAGGCTAATGAATGCTGAGGAGACTCTGAGAGACCTCTGTGACAGCATCAAATGAAACAACATTCGCATCATAGGGGATTCTAAAGGAGAAGAGAATGAAGAAGATAGAGAACTTGTTTAAAGAAATCATAGCTGACCTGACCTGTGGTGGCACAGTGGATAAAGCGTCGATCTGGAAATACTGAGGTTGCTGGTTCAAAACCCTGGGCTTGCCTGGTCAAGGCACATATGGGAGTTGATGCTTCCAGCTCCTCCTCCCTTTTCTCTCTCTGTCTCTCTCTCCTCTCTCTCCCTCTCTGTCTCTCTCTCCTCTCTAAAAATGAATAAATAAATAAAAATTTAAAAATGAATAAATAAATAAATAATTTTTTAAAAAAAGAAATCATAGCTCAGAAGTTTCCTAATGTGCTGAAGGAAAAAGTCACACAAGTTCAAGAAGCACAGAGTTTCCCATTCAAGATGAACCAAAGCCTGACCAAGCAGTGGTGCAGGGGATAGAGCTTTGGCCAGAATCACTGAGGACCCAAGTTCAAAACTCAGAGGTTACCGGCTTGAGTGCTGTCTATCTGGGTTGAGTGCAGATGCACTAGCTTAAGCACAGGATAGCCAACTTGAGCGTGGGATCATAGACATGACCCCATTATCACTGGCTGAACCCAAAGGTGACTGGCTTGACACCCAAGGTTGCTTACTTGAGCCCCAGGTACCTGGCTCAATCTAAGGGTCACTCACTCTGCTGGAGCACCCACTCAAGGCACATATGAGAAAGCAATCAATGACAACTAAGGTGCCACAGTGAAGGATTGATGCTTCTCATCTGTCTCCCTTCCTGCCTATCTGTCTCTCTCTGTCCCCCCCCAACCCCTCTCTGTCACACAAGCACACCAAAAAATAAAAATAAAAAATCTAGGAATGAGTGTGCACTGAGGGGTGAGACCGAGCACAGTCACCCTCTCACACCCCTTCCCCGAGGCAGCACAGTGCAGGCAACACTACCCTCTTGACATACAGTTTTTCCCACTGGGGACATAAGGGCACAGTGAGCACCAGGCTCTCCAGCCATGCAGGACCCTTCTAAGAGGCCTGCTTCTTTGCCAGCCCACCCAGAGGCAGATTAGGGTCATTTGAGACTCCAGGTGCAAAAGAAAATATTGGGCCCTTTCCAATAGAAAAAACTGCAGTTTTGCGGGGTCTTTAAGAAGTCACAGCCCAGGGCACTTGCCCAGTGCACCCTCCATTAAATCCACCTCGGATCCCACCCAAACCACGAGGTGGATCTCTGAGGACCGAAGTCTCTGAGGACAGGTGGACGTCATGGACGGGTGGGTGGGTAATGCAGACATGGGACATACATGTACAATGGGATATTACTCCGCCATAAAAAGAATGAAATCTTGTCCTTTGCAATAACACCGGTGGATGGAATCAAATAATAGAATCCCATGCTGTGGTGGTTTGCAAATAATTTAACAATTAGCTCTCTGCCCTAATGACAGTTTTAAGCATAAAAGAACAATATACTGAACGGTTGTTATTATTTCATGCATTTCATACTCAAATAAGAACAATAAAAGAGGTACACAAGACTAGATTACAAGAAAGAGTTTTAAAACATTTATGAAAAAGTATTAAATAATTTCTGACAAAGAGCAGTAAAACTGTTATTTAAGATACTTCCAATGACAGCTTGTCACCCCTGGTTGTTTGGCACATTTTACATTATATGTTTGTTTACTGAAGTAACAAATGTAAGGGAATTAAAATGTAGTATTTCATCCAAGGGATAATGAGTCTTATGAAATGAATAAATAAATATTACAAGCATAGTTCCGTCAAATTTTTTTTACCTATGGACAGAATGAACATTACTAAAGGCACTTAGAGTATGCTGTTACCCAGATGAACATTAAAAAAAGTGTAAGGAATGTCAATTTGTGATTTCCACATTGGGCGGTTACCCTGGCGCCCATCTTAAAGAGAATCCTGATGACGTGCCATTTTAACAACTGGTTTGCTGAAGTCAACCAAAGATTAGGTATCCATTCTGGCAAACCCGTGCAAACTGGCTGAATCCTACCATTGCCTATTGGGTTTGTTTGTTTGTTTAATTTTTTTTTTCTATTTTTCTGAAGCTGGAAACGGGGAGAGACAGTCAGACATGCTCCCACATGCGCCCGACCCGGATCCACCCGGCACGCCCACCAGGGGGCGACACTCTGCCCACCAGGGGACGATGCTCTGCCCCTCCGGGGCGTCGCTCTGCCGTGACCAGAGCCACTCTAGCGCCTGGGGCAGAGGTCAATGAGCCATCCCCAGCACCTGGGCCATCTTTGCTCCAATGAAGCCTTGGCTGCGGGAGGGGAAGAGAGAGACAGAAAGGAAGGAGGGGGTGGAGAAGCAAATGGGCGCTTCTCCTATGTGCCCTGGCCGGGAATCGAACCCGGGTCTTCCACACGCCAGGCCGACGCTCTACCGCTGAGCCAACTGGCCAGGGCCTTGTTTGTTTTTTTGAGTGAGAAACATACAGACAGAAGAAGACAGACAGGAAGGGAGAAACGAGAAGCATCAACCCATGGTTGCAGCAACTTAGTTGTTCATTTCTTGCTTTTCATATGTGCCTTATGGGGGAGGGGTTGGCGGGGAGGGTTCCAGCTAAACCAGTGACCTCTGGCTCAAGCCAGCAACCTTGGGCTTCAAGCCAGTGACCATGGGGTTATGTCATTGATCCTGTGCTCAAGCTGGTGGCCTGAGCTCAAGCTGAGGACCTGAGAGTTTTAAATCTGTTTTCCCAGTGCCCCAGGTCAATAGTCTATCCACTGTGCCATCACCTGGTCAGGATAGAGAGTATTACTCTAATTGAAGTAAGTCAGAGAGGAAAGATAAATACCATATGATTTCATTTGAATGTGAACTCTGAGGGGGAAAATGCATATAAAGAAAACAAAAGAGCCAGAAGAGGCAGTTTCCCAGTGGCTAGAGCATCGGAATGGGATGTCGGGACCTTGGATCGAAACCCCGTGGTCGCCAGTTTGAGCGTGGGCTCATCTGGTTTGAGCAGGGCTCACCAGCTTGAGCCTAAGGTCACTGACTTGAGCATGAGGTCACTGGGTCTGCTGTAGCCTCTGGGTCGAGGCACATATGAGAAAGCAAGCAATGAACAACCAAAGTGCCACAACTACAAGTTGATGATTCTCATATCTCTCCCTTCCTGTCTCTCTCTCTCTCTCTCTCTCTCTTTCTTCAATGAAAGAAAAAGAAAAAAAAAAAAAACAATACAGAAAGTGAAACAGACCCACTGACGCAGGGAATGGGCTGACAGTAGCCAAGGGGAAGAGGTAAAAATGGGTAAAAAAAACTGTATCCCAGACACACCCCTTAGCCTTCCAGGGAGGCACGTTGCTACCAGAACTCTTCCTTAGCAGGAAGAGCTAACTTTCGGGGAGAAGTGCTAACTTTGGGGGTGGGGTGTCAAACTAGAACAAACCAGAAAGCCCTCTGCTCGTCTCACAACCCTACTCTGAACATCGCTGTCTCTGACCACAGCGTTCTCTCTTCTTGTTCACCCCTGGTCCCGGGTAGAGCTCACCAGGCTGTATGTGTGTGTCCCACAGGGAAAGGTTCTAATGAGCGGGCTCCGTCCAGCCTCCAGACACCGCAGGTCAGACTCACTGCAGAGATCAGAGAGCTGTGCTCTGTCCGTCGGGGTTTCTTTCTGGCAGCAGGTCCCTGACCCGCTTTGCAGAGCAATGTCCTGGGAAATACGACAGGAGGCCCTGTCTCCGCAGAGGACCAGGTCTGGGCTGAGGTCTGGGTCTGGCAATCTCAGCTCCCAGGTCCAGATGCAGGGTGACGGAGATAAGTGGGCCACACTCACCTCCGCCCAGGACCACACTGGGGTGACAAGAAAACTAGGGAAGAATCGACCTGAACAAGCAGCTACAGGCTGGCTGAAGAGACTTCTGGTAACCAAGGACTCACAGAAGAAACAACTTCAAGTCTAGACTGGCTGGAAGAGCGGAAACTTGAAAGAGCTGTCCCTGCTTCTAGGGGTGGTGGCTGAGATCCGTCTCAGCTGCTGGAATGGGGGTCTATATCCACCAGAGAAGGGCGGGGACTAAACCACAAACCAACGCCCCAGCCCAGAGCCCCAGAGCCAGGAAGTGGTGCCGAAATCACATCCAGGCTGAAAAGCAGGGGATTCTGGGAGAGACAACTACAGAATCAGGCACCTTCTTAAAGGCCCAGCACACAACACTGTGTGTCCACAAATAGCACTGTGCAACACGCCAGCATTCTGAGGCATCAGAGGATCCTGGTCCATTCTGTTTATTGGTGTCTCACCAAGATAGGCAAGCCACAAGAGAAGACAAGGGAAAGCATAAAATCTGCTTTTCCCATGAAGGGTAAGGAATCAGGGAGGCCCCTGCAATGGTGATAGCAGAAACCGAGAGAGCAAGCTCCCAGTCTACCCCACTTTATAGTATAGAAATCAAAACCTTTAATCCAATATACAAACAAGGAAGTCTCTGATACAAAGTCACTTATCTGAGGTATAATGAGATTCCTCATGAGAGTGCACTACCCCACATCATGCAATCAGTCAAGGGTGTGGGGAAAAGCTTAATCTTAAAACTAAGCCTTAGGCTATAACCACCCTGTCAGCTTACAGACTGTTCCCCACACCCAATGCAAACTATAAGCGAGCAAATATATATATCATATTTATAAACTTATTTGACCAACAATGAGGAACAGGGGCAAACTCACTGTTTTTTGCACGTCAGTAGCACTTCATCCAGAATCTTTCAGAGAGCATGTGCTCAGAAAGGTTACCCTGGATTTAATTTGCTATTTCAGAACATATAGGAATGGGTTCTTCTAATCAGATTCTCTTGTTTTGGGCTGGAGCACATTTGGGTTACAACTGGATTTAAAATTATCTATGTGCCAACATCTCCAGAACGTACAATTTCTAATCATGACGCAGGATTACTCACATGTGTGAGGGACTCACGAGAAAACAAGCCGCATTCCACTCCCTACGTCATTCCATCCCAACCATGTGCTGCTGGAGCACGTGGCAAGGACACTGTAGAAACAAATATTATCCTTACTTAGGTGTGAACCCTGTCACTCTTAGCAGTCTGCAAAGAGAAATGAGGGCCACGTGTGTTCATCCCTCCCCCACCCCAGGCTAACTCAACTCCTCCAGGGTCTTTTCACCTGGATGCCGCCCCTCCCCCAATACCGGGTGGCCATCAGGGCTCAGCTTCCAGCAGTTTCTATGCTGCTCGGGAAAAACAGTGGGTTTTAATGTTTTTGAGCAATTCTGCTCCAACACTCCTGGTGTGAACTGAGCAAAACTCTGGTTGCTAAGTGACCATTACAAAAGCAAAAGAATTTCCAATATAAAAATGGACTTAAATGCACTAGAATCAAGTACACTTGCTCCCTCACTGTGTGACTGGGTGGAGTGCAGCCTTACTCACCTTACAGAGGAGATCTCCTTGTTACTCTAGGACACTGCCGTACAAAGTCTCAAGGAAGCTGTAAGGACCTTTCAGTCTTTCCAGAGTCCCAGTGAAGAAACAGAGAGGGGTGTTTCAATGCTGGGATTCTGGGCAAGTAGTGGGTGCTTGGTAAGTATTTGTTGTATGAATGAATGAATGAATGAATGAGCAAATGAATAAATCAATGTGTGGTCTCAACAATATATTTTTGAAATCTGAAGGACTCATAACCTTGGAAGATGTATAGAAACAAAGATATACGTCTACGTTTTAATTGCTAAGTCCATAAATTCTATGGTACTCCTCCATTCAAGTGCTGAAGCTTGAGTGGGACTTAGCCTTAGTGATAATGTCTGATAATGTCTAACAAAAACAATATGGCAGCCTGACCAGGCTGTTGCACAGTGGATAGGGCATCGAACTGGGACATGGAGGATGCAGGTAAAAACTCCGAGGTCGCCAGCTTGAGCACGGGCTCATCTGGCTTCAGCTCTGCTCAACAACTTGAGCACGGGGTTGTTGGCTTGAGCGTGGGATCATGCACATGACTCATGGTCGCTGACTTGAGCCCAAATGTCACTGGCTTGAAGCACAAGGTCGCTGGATTGAGACCAAGATCGTTGGCTTGAGCAAGGGGTCACTCACTCTGCTGTAGCCCCCTGCTCAAGGCACATATGAGAAAGCAATCACTGAACAACTAAGAAGCTCCAACAGAGAATGATGCTTCTCATCTCTCTCCCTTCTTGTCTTTCTGTCCCTGTTTCTGACTCTCTCTCTCTCTCTCTCTCTCTCTCTGACTCTCTCTCTCTTTGTCAAAAAAAAAAAAAAAGAAAACTCAAAAAACAATATGGCAGAATTCACCATATGTGACCAGGTCATAAAAGGCATCGATGCTTTCCCCTCCCTCTCCCACACTCTATGTCCCTCTTTCTCTCTCGTCATTCACTCTGGGGGAAGCTACTACTGCCCATGTCATTAGGACACTCAAATCATCTAAGGATAAGGAACTGACACCCTTGCCAACAGTCGTGTCAGAGAACCAAACGCAAAACAGATTCTCCAGCTCTCGTGACACAGCCTTCGGATGACTGTGGCCTCTGCCAACATCTGACTACAGTCCCAAGAGAGACACCCAAGCCTGAACCACCCAGCGGTGGCTGCTCCCAAGTTCCGGAGCCACAGGAACAGGGTAACTTAAATCAAATGTTTGCTCTTTTAGGGCACATTTGGGGTGATTTGTTATGTAATACATAACAATCTTCTTCCACCTTTCTCGAGATGACAGCTATTAACATTACACGTGAGGGTGTCTGTTCACTCTTGTATACCCAGAGCCTCGCATCTTGTGTGCACTCAGTGATCAACGGTGTCAGCTCATTCAATGACAGGTTGGCCACTAATCTTTTATAGATACCTCTATATACATACAGTCACACTCAGAAACAGGGCCATAATTTTCCAGTAAAAAAAGAGAGACTTTTTAAGAAAGAGTCATTGGCAAATGTAATTGTTAAAATAGAAACCACTAAGAATTATCAAAAAAGTGCTGCTAGAATTTGCATAACAGCTTTCTCTTGCTTGGGGTTGGGGAAACCTCTAGAAAAAACATAAGGTCTTGGTGTCCCCAGGATAAGGAAAATGGACACAGGGACAGCCTGAGAAGGCCCAGCACAGGGGGACTGAGGACTCGACCCCACTTGGGGACTCCTGATGTCCTCCTGAAGCAAAGTTGTCAGAGGGATCCATGCGGACAAAGGCCAGCTGGGCATGGTAACCCTTTGGTCTGGTTCTGACCCAGCTGCCAGGATGACACCTCCTTCTGCTCTGTCCCCTGCTCACCTGGGGCAGGTGGGAGCCCCCTTTCCACTCTTTGCCAGCCTGAGGATTCCTAAGGAAGGCGGGCACCAACCTGACCCACACTCAGAGCCACATGTCCCTTCCTCCCTGGTCCTGTGACACATTCAGTTGTAGCAACAGCTCCGCCCTCCCCACCTCCTTAGAAATAAGAGAAGGTGAGTGATGGCAGCTGATCACTGTCTTGTTCCCTCTGTGACAGCCAGGGCCTGACAGGTTAGAAGCCAGTCCCAGACACCTGAGGGCTTACTGTCTTCAAACACAAAGACCCACTCATGCCTGCTCTTCTCAAAACACACCCAGGAGTGTGTGCTCTGCCACAGGCTGTGCCATCGGCCAGGACAGCAGCACCCAGCCTCAGAGCCCCAGTGACCAGAGGGACGGGGCCCTTTGAAATACGCTCCATTGCCAAAAAGTCACTGAAAATTGAACATAGTGATCAACGTCCCAGACCACAGACCCAGTCTCCTCATCCCTGCTTGTGAGGCTTCCCGTGGGCATGGCAGCGGGCACAGCACAGGGTCCTAAAGCTTCATGTCCCCGTGTCCTTAGTTCAGTTCATGCAGGAACAGCTTACCGAGTATTGTGTATGTGCTAGACACTGGGTAGGTTCTTTAGAGACGGCATTTAATTTGATCCAATAACAACCCACTGAAACGAGAAAAGGAAGCTCAGAGATGGCATTCTGCACCAGAGGTCACACAGCCAGCCATCTGTCTGGTCCAAACCCCGTGCTGAGCAGCTCACAAAGATCTTCTTGAAATGAGATTTGTTTTCGCCCAGAGCACAGAATCCCAACAGGTAACCAGCCCTGCTATCCCATGTGTTTGCCAGGATTCTGGTAGGGGTAGAATCAAAATTTTAGCTTGAGTAATGCTGGCTTTGGTTATGGTCAGTGAGTGTAAAGCCAGTAGCCACAGCCACCATCCCAGCTGCCAGGCCTATGCAGGTTCACATTTGATTCGAACAGATGGTAGTTAAACAACGGAGCCAAGAACTGGTGGGCCATTAGCTTTAATCCTAGCTTGTACCCGGTGGGCAAGAAATACACACAGGGGGAAAGCACTTCCCTTTCCATTCAGGGCTCCCAAAGCCACTGACTTGTCCTAGTTTTCTAGAATCAAAGGTTTGTACCTCACCAGCCTTATTCACCTCTGTTCCCCATCTCCTTCTCTCTGTACAAACTCTGCTCAAACTGGCTTCTCCTTCAGCACTCCATTTGGGCTGCTTCTCGTCTCCTCCACATGGCCTTTCTCTGCTCTCCTCTCTAATGCTAATCTCAGAAACCAAGAGAGAGCAAGCTCCCAGTTTGCCCCATTTTATAGTGTAGAAATCCAAACCTTTAATCTAATATACAAACAAGAAAATGTCTGATACAAAGCCACTTATCTGAGGCATAAATGGGATTCCTCATGAGAGTGTACCACCCCACATCATGCAACAATCAAGGGTGTGGGGAAAAGCTTAGTCTTAAAAACTAAGCCTTAGGCTATAATGACCCTGCCTGCTCACAACCTGTTCCCCACATCCAATGTAAACTATAAACAAGCAAACATATATATCATATTTACAAACTTATTTGACCAACAGTGGGCATAATGGTGATGTCAGTAAAAGGGCCCAAACAGGCCTCCCTGACTCAATGAGATCTGCCTGTGACCCTCCTTGTGTCCCATGGGGCTGCAGGCAGAAATAAGGATGGTGGTGCCATTGACTGAAATCCCGTTAGTTTGACTGTGAGCTCATTAACTGTCCCCTGAACTCACAACCCTTCTGTAAGGCCAGGAGCCATGGCTGTCACTATCAAAGCAGCCGCCTGGCCCATGCAGGTTCCCATTGGATTCGGGCAGATGGTAAAGAAACGGCGGAGTCGGAGGATGGTGGGCCATCCTATTTATTGGTGTCTCACCAAGACAGGCAAACCACAAAAGAAGACAAGGGAAAAGCAGAAATCCAGCTTTTCCCATGAAGGGCAAGGGATCAGGGAAGCCCCTGCAATCGTGATAGCAGGAACTGAGTGAGTAAGCTCCTGGTCTGTCCCACTTTATAGTGTAGAAAACCAAATCCCTTAATCCAATATACAAACAAGGAAGTCCCCAACACAAAGTCACTTATCCAAGGCATAATTGGATTCCTCATGAGAGTGCACCACCCAGATCATACAATCAGTCAAGGGTGTGGGGAAAAGCTTAGTCCTAAAACCAAACCTTAGGCTACAACGACCTGGCCTGCTTATAGCCTGTCCCCCACACCCAATATAAGTCACAAGAGAGCAAACATATATATCATATTTACAAACTTATTTGACCAACACCTTCCCTATCTCTTCTTCCCCATATAGAAAGGCTGTCTGGGGAAAGGGGGCTGAGAGGATTTGGGAATGTAACTCCTTCTTCCCAGAGCACCCACCATCGGAATAAAGCACCCACAAAGATTCAATCTCTGTCTCTGAATTGATGACAGCCAGCACGAAGTCTGCTATATTTTCCAGTTTTGGTTCCAATGCTTTGAAACAGTTGAGCTGCTTGGGGGAATTTACAGAGAAACGATATTGAAAGGCAGAAACCGCAGGCCAAACCAAAATCACCAGGCTAGTGAGTTCCAAAAAGAAAGTTTTTTTTAAAAACTCCTGGGTGCAGGTGGGCTGAGACCAGCAAAGAGTGTCATCTCTGAGGGAGGGATGGGGCAGGGGTTATATGGATTCACCTAAGGGCCTTGGACAAAGGCAGATGCAAGATCCCTTCTTCTGTTTGTGGTTGGGAGTGGTGCCACAGTTCCTGGAAATTGTCTGCACCCTAATCCAATCGTGCCTATCAGCATCCAGCTGCAAGAGAAGTCTGAGCCAGATTACTGAGTAGGCAGGTCCTTCTTATTCCTTTCAGGCCTGCACTGTTCTTAAGAAAAAAATTAGCCGAGTAGCCATTTTACCTACCATTCCCATCTTGTTCTAGTATTCAAGGATAAGGGGAATTGCTCTCTTAAGACTGATTTTAACTGAGAAGAGGCATCATGGACAACTAAGAGAAAAAGCCTATATTTTCTGGGGTATTAGTTGGTGTAAAGCCAGTAGCCGCAGCCACCATCACAGCCGCCTGACCCATGCACGTCACATTAGATTCAGACAGTCGCTAATGAAACAACGGAGCCAAGAACTGGTGGGCCATTAGCTTTAATCCTAGCTTGCACCTGGCGGGCAAGTAAAAACAAACACTGGGCTCCAAAACCCACTCATACAGTGCTCACTAAACTACTGGCTTATCTGAGTTTCCTAGAATCAAAGGTTTCTAGCTCACCAGCCTTATTCACCTCTGTTTCCCATCTCCTTCTCTCTGTACAAACTCTGTGGCTTCTCCTTCAGCACTCCACCATCTTGGCTGCTTCTCCTCTCCTCCACGTGGCCTTTCTCTGCTCCCCTTTCTCTGCTCTCCCCTCTAATGCTAATCTCAGGAACCAAGAGGGCAAGCTCCCGGTCTGCCCCCATTTTATAGTATAGAAATCTAAACCTTTAATCCAGTATACAAACAAGGAAGTCTCTGATACAAAGTCACTTATCTGAGACATAATGGGATTCCTCATAAGAGTGCACTACCCTTTACATGCAACAGTCAAGGGTGTGAGAAAAAGCTTATTCTTAAAACTATGCCTTAGGCTATAACGACCCTGCCTGCTTACAGCCTGTCCCCCACACCCAATGTAAACTATAAGTGAGCAAGCATATATATTATATTTATAAACTTATTTGACCAACAGTTGGTATCTCTGCAAGCCCTGGAAGATGAATAATTGCCCACAGTTTTAATAGTGAGAGTCTGAACTCGATTCTGTATGAAGCGCATGAAAATCCTGAAAAGACAGGGGCCAAAGAGAAGTATGAATAGTACAGTTACTAGTGGGTAATAGATACATAAATTTACCAGGAATTCCAAACTGCCCTCTTGATGTTCCGCTTATCTGTCAGACTTCAGCCTTACTGGACTGTCGCACCTGAGACAGAGGAATTCCAAGAAGCTGGCAAGCTGCCCCAAGAAGAAACATTCTGGACATACCAGAACTTTTGATTCAATACCCACATACTTGAAATTCTTCCTTACCCTATAACATTCATCCCCCTAGCTTGTACTCGTGCCCTTCTCCCCGGAGAAGTGCCTGGCAGGGTTTCTTTCTTTCTTTCTTTCAATAAAGCCTGTTACTTTGGTCTATTTGGACTCCCATGGATTCCAACATTTGGTGCTGAATCCTGGGACAAGGTACTAACTGCCTGAACGATCCCTCTTTGCTGTCCAAACAAAGCCTGGACAAGCAATTGTAGGTCGATTGGCCAGCAGTCTAACTCTGTCCTGAACCCTGCTGGAACAGAAGGTAAGGAGTCTCTTCCTCCCCTTCTCCGGTTGGCCTCCAAATTTCTCTCTAAAAACACCCCTTCCTGGTCGGACGGTTTTGAATTCAGACCCCATATCTACAGGTGGTCTGCCTCTACTCCTTTATGGACTTCTACGAAAGTCTAGGCATGCCTAGCCAGGCCCCTCTCCTGGCTAGGGGATCTCGGCCTTGGGGTGATGACCTCTTGTCTGAGACTCTCTTTCTACGGAGATTTTCTCCTCTCGAACTGTGACTGAAGGCGGGGACGCCCTTTTCTCTCACCAGTCTCCTCTACTGTGGACAGTCCAAACTGTCCAGCCAGACTCCCCTCAGAACACGGGCTCCTCCCAATCTCAGGCCTCAGAGACTACTCCTCTACTCCTTCGGGACTACTCCTTTGGGACTCTTCTATTCCTTGGGACTCACTCTACTCTCTGAGGTTCACAGTTCGGGAGGTTTCTACTCCGAGCAGCCTGCTTTTATGGACTTCCTTGAAAGTCTAGGCAACTGCCCAGGATCCTTTCTACTACCATTACAATATCCTAAGAGATCTTCACAATTTTTTCCCCAGATGGGGAGGGCATCAGAAATTTCTTACATGCAGGCTTTCTTTTCCCTTCTCTCCTGTCTTTAATTTCTGTGCCGCTTGTTCTACATGCAGGCTGTTTTTGACCAGAGAAACCTCACCTAAAACCTCCGCTCCCAATCTCTCTTCCATGGACTCTCAACTCTCTTCCACTCCTACCTGACCCCCAGGGGCACCCCTTTCTTGGGACCCCTCTCTGGTCCCTCTGCAAGTCTCTTCCACTTGAGTCACTTCTCTTCAGAAAGCCCCCTCCCCTCTCTTTGCAAAATCCAGTTTCTCATTCACTTGCAAATACCAGTCTCTCTTTCTCCTCCTCTGCTGGCCAGAGGCCCCTCCCTTCTCCACTGTGTTCTTAAACCCCTCCTCCCCCCTTACAGAAAGGTGGATTTGTCTCTTTTTCTTCTTTGACCCAACCCCCCTACAACACCGGCTTCTTTAGCTACAGCTATGCACTTCTCTCCTTCGTCCTCTCCCCTCTCTTCAGAGCTCCAAATATTTTTGACTCCTGTGCACAAGGTGCCACCAGAAGCACATCAACCTCCTCCTCCTCCTGCAGATTCTGACTCTCCTTCTTTCTTTTTTTTCCATTTTGTTTACTTTTTATTTTTTACAGGGACAGAGAGAGAGTCAGAGAGAGGGACAGACAGGGACAGACAGGAATGGAGAGAGATGAGAAGCATCAATCATCAGTTTTTTGTTGTGATACCTTAGTTGTTCATTGATTGCTTTCTCATATGTGCCTTGACCAGGGGCCTCAACAGACCAAGTAACCCCTTGTTCAAGCCAGTGAAATTGGGTCCAAGCTGGTGAGCTTTTGCTCAAACCAGGTGAACCCATGCTCAAGCTGGTGACCTCGGGGTCTCGAACCTGGGTACTCCACATCCCAATGCTCTATCCACTGGTCAGGCCTGACTCTCCTTCTCTCCATCCAGCTGTTCACACTGTTCATCCGTCTTTCTCTCCTCCTCCCCTCTATGCTGGCAACTCCCTGCCATCTCAAAAAACTTAAAAAAGCAGAATTGTATATTAAGCTGTGTGACTAAGTAATCCATCTTTTCTCTTGGTTTATCAGAAAATATCTCTAGTATAATTTGAATTGAAACAAGTAAAGCACGCTCACTTAAATTCCTTAATTCATAATTTATATATAAAATCTTTGTTTAATGTGTAACTGTGTTGGTTTCCAAGGCCTTAAACCAATAATTACCCACCTTTTAAATCAAGGCTTACTCATCCCCCTGGACTCTCCCTGCAATACCCCCACCCTTTCTGTTCAAAAACATTCAGGGGCTTGTCACCTCATACAAGACTTACACCTAATCAATGAGGCAGTAGTTCCCCTCCATCCAGTAATCCCTAATCTCTACAGGTTACTGTCACACATTCTCTTAAGCACCACTCACTTCACGGTCCTAGACCTCAAGAATGCCATCTTTACCATTCCTCTACACCCTGACTCTTACTTTCTGTTTACCTTTATTTAAACTGACCTGGACACTAATGCAGCCCATCAATTTACATAGACTCTCTTACCCCATGGGATCAAAAACAGCCCACACCTGTTTGGGCAGGCACTAGCTCAGGATTTAACAGCATGCAATCTCAAAACTAGTACTCTCTTACAATATGTAGATGATCTACTCCTCTGCAGCCCCTCCCTGCCTGCCTCAAGTGGACACACCACCACCCTTCTTAACTTCCTCGCTGTAAAGGGATATCATGTCTTCTCTGCTAAGGCTCAACTTCATTCTCAGTCCATAGTCTGTCTAAGCATTGCCTTAACCCCCACGACCTGAAGTCTCACCGTAAAACAAACTCAGACCCTCCGCAGTCTCCAACCACCTACCACCACAAATCAAATCCTTTCTTTCCTTGGTCTAATAGACTTCCTTAAACACTGGATTCCCAATTTTGCTCACTTAGTCAAGCCCCTCAGTGAGATCTTCTGAGCATGGCTTTTAAGGTCTATAATGGCCAAGGAAGTAACAGAAAAGGCAAATAAGGCCCAAAAGAAGTCAGGAAATAACATCTTTTGGCATACGCTCTTAAAGGCTCCAGCACCCTAAAGTGCTTCATAGGATTCCATCAGGGCCCTGCTCCAGAGTGGAAAGAAAGGTCATTTAAGTGAAGCCTGCGAGGCTTCCCGGCCCCACTGGTTGAGACGTCTGTCCTATGGAAAAGGGACACGAGAAGATAAGCTGCCCCCTTGCTCCATGGAGGGAGGATTCAGTCTCTTATAGCCCTGCTCCAGCTACCTGTGTCCTGACCTTGCCCAGCATGCTGGGATTTGCCACTGAAGGCCCAAGGACATCATCGTTCACAAGCCTAAGATATTCCTTCCAAGTAGTAGATAAACTGATCTCATTTCTTGTAAACACAAGGGTCATCTACTATGCCTTGCCTAAATATTTGAATTTTATTTATTTCTCTAAGATCTCTTCTGTGGGTATTGAAAGTCTGATTTTGTTTCTTTATTTAATGTATAGTATCTCCTTTATTCCTCTTGCCTCAATGCCCCATGCCTATTGTAGGCTGGGACCTACTGCTAATTCCAGCTAGAAGCAGTAGTCACTAGGACTTAAACTTTAACTGCAAAGTGTTGAATTGTAACCACCCTTTTAATTACTTGCAGGATTTACAGGTTACTCAGCAAACTGTTCAAAGACTGTCCAAGAGGTGCTTCCAGCATTACATCACCCAAGGATTGACTTTCACGTGGACAGGTCCACACACTGTGATCCTGACAACTCCCACTGCTGCTAAAGATGACTCTTTTCTCCACCCTGATCATCTGGAGCTCAGAAACAGACAAAACCGACCCTTT
Organism: Saccopteryx leptura; assembly: GCF_036850995.1. Lineage (NCBI taxonomy): Eukaryota > Metazoa > Chordata > Mammalia > Chiroptera > Emballonuridae > Saccopteryx > Saccopteryx leptura. The sequence continues at coordinate 363,261,369 of NC_089505.1, forward strand.
GTCCTTCTATTCTCTATTCACCTCTCAACCGACCTCACCCAATCAGAGGCTTTCTACTCATGTGGGACCAACACCTATATGTGTCTCCCAACTAACTGGACAAAAACTTGTACCCTAGTCTATCTCACCCCAAATATCAACCTAATCCCACCTCATAAGCCTCTTCCAGTTCCTATTACCCTACCCGTCGATCTAATGGCCAAAAGAGCTATGCAGGTAATTCCTCCCCTTGTTGCTGTAAAAATTTCTATAAAAGTAGGTCTAGGGGCAGGGGGACTGGCCACTTCCCTGTCTTATTCCTACTCTCTCTCTCTCTCTCTCTCTCTCTCTCTCTCTCTGAAGCCCAGTGAATTCATAAACATGGAATCAGTGGTTTCACACAAACTGGATGTCTTGACTATTGCCTTTCATTGGTCCACTCACTATTTATTTTTCTAACTTTTGGACCCTGCCTCTTACATTTGTTCACTAGTTTCTTACAGAACCGCATGCAAACCTTCATCAATCAGAAAATTGGAAAAATCTACTGAACCCTACACACCAACCCTGAAACCTGCCCTCATGAAACAGAAAAATCTGAAACCCTATATCAGCAAACCTCCTAAATACTATCTTTTAACCCCTACAGGTTCCCTAACCCTAAAGCTCTCACATATTTCTGAAGAACTAGGAGAATGAATAGCATTCACCTCTTAACACTTCTCAGTCTTTTTACCCTTCACATAGTAAGCAGACAAGATCGCTGGGTCTTCTTGGCTGAAGAAGAGCCCACAAACAGAAATGAAACATTTCTTTTAGCTCAAGCTAACTGCTCTCTCCAGGGCTGCCAGGAAAGAATATCTCTAACTTTATCATGGAAGAACTTTCACCCCCGCTATACAACCCTCCTTATCTCTGCGTTCCTGATCTCCAAATACTTTCCCTCTTCTTTATCAAGTTCCTACAGGCCCAGATGAGAGAAATCTCTAGGATTACCTACAGTCGAATGCTCCTAAACTCCTATTTCCCAATACCCCAAGGAGAACTTCACGAGGGAAATATCAAATACGTAGGGATGACAGCAGGAAAAAGCCGCCCCTCAGCCCGAGAAGTTCCCTCCTGAGTGTTCTCCAAACCCCCATCCTTTTAAACCACACATACTCAGTCCTTCTAAAAACTTACACCAATAGGTTCCCTGTCTCTAAAAATCTCCACATGTCTTCCTATACAAGAGGAACCAGACCAGCACGTCTCATAAGGCTCATCCAGGAGACCATGTATCACTATGTCACTGTCCACGGGTACTCGCAGCAAGCAACTAACAATTATTACCTCGCAGGATTTTTTACTTCCTCACTCAGGTTTTTGAAGACATCACATGATTCAGACCTCATAGCATGGAAATTGATGACCTCCTCAACTGGATGGGGGACTTGGCTTAGCAAGTTCTTTTCTTGAGTTCTCTCCAGAAGAAGCAATAATTTTCCAGTTTTTTCTCCTCTTTCTCCTTGTCACCCCTCACCAGATATTATAAAATTAATAACTGCCTTTCTTTTATACGTAACCACAGAGTTGAGAAATGATAGATATGTGAATTTACCAGGAATTCCAAACTGCCTCCTTGATGTTCCACTTATCTGTCAGGCCTCACTCTTACTGGACTATCGCCCCTGAGACAGAGGAATTCCAAGAAGCTGGCAAGTCGCCCCAAGGAGAAACATTCCAGACATACCAGGACTTTTGATTCAACACCCACATACTCAGAATTCTTCCTTACCCTATAACATTCATCCCCCTAGCTTGTACTGGTGCCCTTCTCCACGGAGAAGTGCCCGGCAGGGTTCCTTTCTTCTTTTCATTAAAGCCTGTTACTCTGGTCTTTTCAGACTCCCATGGATTCCAACAGTGGGTATATGAAAGGTAATAACCAGGTTCATTTTGGCAGGGCCTCCTGTATAGCTGGTCAGATGGAGTCCTCAAACCCCTCTTAGCTGACAGCTTTGAGCCAGGCTGCATTTTTCTAAGATCCTTCGGGTTCTTTCTTCTATCTGTTGTGTGGAGTTGACATAAAATCTGTGATCACACAGACTCCTTCTTCTTTGGCTAAGAGATAGTCTAAGGCTATTCAAATATCCATCACCATGCAGGTGAGGTAGTCAAGGGAATGTGTAAGAAGCTGGGAGTTCTCTCCTGTATCCTGTCCTAGGGCAGCCATGGTGGAGATAAGAAAGCATCTCTTAGGACTAGTACCGTAAAGCAAGAAGTTCCTGCTGGAATGTGGGAGAGGGTAGTATATGGGTTGGGACAACCGGGTGTAAGGGTTGTATTGCCTAGGGTTGTATTGCCTGATTGATGAGATGAAGGTCTTGAAACAAAGGATAGGATCCATCAGGTTTCTCACAGGGAGGATTGGGGTGTTGAAAGGGGAATTACTGGGGCGGAGGAGTCCATTAGGAGCAGGTGAGTGATAACGGGTTTGAGACCTCCTTGTGCTGGGGCTGGGATGGGATATTGTTTCTGGGATGGGAACTGATTGGGGTCCTTAACCCTAATCTGAACTGGGGCATGGTGACGGGCTACTGAAGGGGTTTTGATGTCACACTGAAAGGGTGACCACGGAGCTGGGAAAGGCAGGGAGGTTCAGGTAAGTTGTTCCCAGCTGTTTGTAAGAGGAGTAGGAGGTTGGCTAACCCGGAAGGGTCTGGCATGTCCTCAGGGGCAGTATGGACACTGAGGGTGGCATGCAGCTCAGACAGGATGTCTCATCCCAGGAGTAATGTGGGGAGTGAGGGCAAAACTAAAAGGCATGGGTAAAGGTCTGGGCCCCTGTTGGGCAGATAAAATGTATTATGCTCACTTTGTTAAAGATGGCGCTGCCCACGTGGAGGCCATTGCCCAGGTGATATTAATGTGTGTTGGGGGCGGACTACAAGGACAGAATCCTTGTAGCCTGGAGCTTGGTTTTGGGATTATGCCTTTCCCACCCTTTTTTCATGTGGGGTGGTACAATCCAATCATGCCTCAGAGAAGTGACTTTGTATTAGAGACTTCCCTATTTTGTATATTGGATTAAAGATTTTCATTTCTACACTATAAAATGGGGGCAGAACGGGAGCTTGCTCTCTTGGTTCCTGAGATTAGCATGAGAGAGCAGAGAGATCACAGCAGAGAGCAGAGAAAGGCCACGTGGAGGAGGCCAGGAGAAGCAGCCAAGATGGCGGAGTGTTGAGTGAGAGGCCAGTTTGTGCAGAGTTTGTGCAGGGAGAAGGAAGGAGATGGGGAACAGAGGTGAATAAGTCTGGTGAACTAGAAAACTTTGATTCTAGGAAACTCGGATAAGTCAGTAGCTTTGTGAGCACTGAATGTGAGTGGGTTTTGGAGCCCAGTGTGTGTTTTTACTTGCCCACCGGGTGCAAGCTAGGATTAAAGATAATGGCCCATCAATCTTTGGCTCCGTTGTTTCTTTACCGACTGTCTGAATCCAATGCGAACCTGCATGAGCCAGGCTGCTGTGATAGTGGCTGTGGATACTGGCTTTACATTTGGCGTAGTTGGCAGGATTAGGAGATCGGCAAGGATCCACTACCATCTTTGAGTGGTGGAGTAGAGGACTGGCTACTGGCTTTACAGCCATTAATTGAAAATTATGGATTGCATTCCTGGTTGGGAGGGGCCATTGTTTTTGCTAATGTTTGCTGGAGGAGGTATCTTTGTGTGCCCAGCCAGTTTTGCAGACAGAGCAGAGAGAATGCAGAGTGCTGAAGAAGAAGCCAGTTTTACAGAGAAAGAGAGGTGTCAGATGGGGAACCAGACTGGAAGGGCTTTGGGAGTTCCACTGAGACTGGTAGAAACCTTTGATTCTAGGAAACTCGGATAAGTCAGTAGCTTTGTGAGCACTGAATGTGAGTGGGTTTTGGAGCCCAGAGTGTGTTTTTACTTGCCTGCCAGGTGCAAGCTAGGATTAAAGATGATGGCCCATCAGTTTTGGCTCCGTTGTTTCTTTACCGACTGTCCGAATCCAATGCGAACCTACATGAGCCAGGCTGCTGTGATAGTGGCCGTGGATACTGGCTTTACAGCCCCTAAAGGGCAGGACAGAGGAGCAGTGGACGGGGCAGAGACACCTGGCCCTCAATTCCCACAGCCGAGATCCTCGAGTCCCTGCTTAGGAGATCTCTAAGTTCAGGCAAAGTTGAGTGAGTTGCCGAGGCTCCGCAGATGTAATGCTTGTCAGGGTGTCGGTCCTCAGGCACCTGCAGTCTCAGCGACCAGGCCTGTCAGCTCCGGAAAAGAGGGGCTGGCCCGCCTAAGAAGGGATGGGTCTTACCTAGAGAGGTCCCACCACAGTCCCACTGCCAATGGGGCTCACTGCCAAGGAAGCAAGGCTTCGGGGCTGCCTGGATTAGGGCGTCTGCTGACCCAGTGACCTTCATGGCTGCACTGGAAACAGGCACCAGGCTGGGTGTTACTGTACTTTGGCCTGAGGTCCAAGGTCCGTTTTGACTGTTTCAGGACTGCTGGCCCTGCGGGCCCTTGATGGCAGCAGCAAGCACCTGGTACTCACCTCCCTTCTGTGTCTCTGCCTCTTCATGTCGGTCATTAAGGACCATAAAGGCCAGATGTAAGAGATCCACTGAGGGGTTTGAGGGCCTCCCTCTAACTCCTGTCATTTGCACCAGATGTCGGTCACGACTGAGAAATGAAATGCACGTGAAGGACTAGTTGCCTTCTGCACTAGAGGGTCTAGGGTGGTATATCTCGGAAGGGCCTCCATGAGGCGAGAGGGAGAGAGCGGGATTTTCAGTGGGGTGCTGGCTGGGGCGGGGTCTCTGGTTGTGAGGGGGGATCGGGCATCAGGAGGTTGAGGGGCGGATGGAGCAGGAGGAGAAGGTGGGCTGGGGGTCTGTGATTGGCAGGATCGAAGGAAGAAACACAGGCAGGGTCCCCCGGAGCAGGGCTACCCCTCCATTTTAAGTGGAGAAGAGAGATTTGAGAGGGAGAGCAAGAATCACAGAGTGTGGGGTGTGACCTGAGTGCAAGAAAGGCCTCGATTCAGGGGGACTCAGGCCACTTTCCATTTCGCCAGCAAAAATTAAGGTCAGTCTGGATGTTAAACTCAAAGTGCCGTATTAAGACCACTTGGACAAATCGTCCAGTTCATATGGAGGCCAAGTGGTATTGCAGTAGAAAATAAGGCGCTTTGGCCTGAGATCCAGGACTAAACCCAGGGTCCGGAGGTGTCTTAGGAGGCAGCCCAGAGGCGTTGTCTTGCAGATGGCTGCTGAGAGTTCCCCACGCTGTGGGGGGTGAGCGTCTAGCGTCTACAAGGAGGGAATGGACTGTCCTGGACGGTGGATGAGCGTTCAGCGAGGCAGGCATCCCCGCTGTCTCAGGCCCACTGGGAATGGAGGCTGGCCTCTTTCTAGGAGTCCCAGTACAGCAGTTGTTGGGCAGATAAAATATCTTATGCTTACTTTGTTAAAGATGGCACTGCCCACGTGGAGGTCCATCACTCAGGTGATATTAATGTGTTTTGGGGGCGGGTTGTGGACAAGCAGGATCCTCGTAGCCTGGGGCTTGGTTTTAGGACTAAGCCTTTCCCACCCTATTTGATGTGGGGTGGTACAATCCCATCATGCCCCAGATATGTGATTTTGTATTAGAGACTTCTCTATTTTGTATATTAGATTAAAGGTTTTGATTTCTACACTATAAAATAGGGGCAGACTGGGAGCTTGCTCTCATGGTTCCTGAGATGAGCATTAGAGAGCAGAGCAGAGAAAGGCCACGTGGAGGAGGCCAGGAGAGGCAGCCAAGATGGCAAAGTGTTGAGTGAGAAGCCAGTATGTGCAGAGTTTGTGCAGGGAGAAAGAAGGAGATGGGGAACAGAGGTAAATAAGTCTGGTGAGCTAGAAACCTTTGATTCTAGGAAACTCGGATAAGTCAGTATCTTTGTGAGCACTGAATGTGAGTGGGTTTTGGAGCCCAGTGTGTGTTTTTACTTGCCCACCGGGTGCAAGGTAGGATTAAAGATGATGGCTGTTGGGCAGATAAAATGTATTATGCTCACTTTGTTAAAGAAGGCGCTGCCCACGTGGAGGCCATTGCCCAGGTGATATTAATGTGTGTTGGGGGCGGGCTGTGGGCAGGCAGAATCCTAGTAGCCTGGGGCTTGGTTTTGGGATTAAACCTTTCCCACCCTTTTTGATGTGGGGTGGTACAATCCCATCATGCCCCAGATAAGTGACTTTGTATTTAAGACTTCCCTATTTTGTATATTGGATTAAAGCAGTGTTTGCCAATGTGGGGCCCATGCCCCACAGGGGGGCAATTCAATAGTTAAGGGGGGCAATTTGAAAATGGACTCGACACGACTTTAACTCTTTTGCCCCAGGCCATTTAAATGCAATGCTAGATATTGGTGCCAAATTTAACAAAAAATGCAATTCTTAAATAATTGCAGTAAATAATTATTAAGTATAATTTCATTTGACGAGACCAAAATATCAACTGGGTGATTGGCGTCGTCGTCAAGTAAACTTCGTCCTGGGTTCACCGCGGAGCGTGCCGTCTGCCGCGGGGAACCCCGGACATTTTAAAAACTCGATAAACAACGCAGTTATTCTCACCTAATTGGCCCATCGCAATTTCTGTAGTGTTTCACATCATTCAATTGGTGTTAATTTGAAATAAGTGTCAGTCAAAACTGTTGTAAAAGCTCGTTGATTTAATAAATATACATATATATATATTGCATAGATATAATTGGTAAGTATTTGATTTTATTTTTATCAATATTAAACTCTTTATTAAGTACTTCTTGCATTGGGCTTAGAAAGCAATAATATTTTATAAATATTATTGGGGCTATAATAGTGCATGCATGACAATTTTAATTTTAGAAGCATAACTTTCCAGAAAATTTTGTCAAGTGGAAAAAATATAGATACCTTTTGATTTGCAGTGGTAGTGTAGTAAATGTGTTATATACATTTAAATAAATATGAATTTTTAGTATACATTTACTCTATGTCACATTGAATATATTTTAACACATATTTTAATATTAGTTTTTAATTGATCTTATTTTTATTTCTTATAGCCCATAGTAAAATGAGTGGTGCAAGCAAGAAAAAAACTCGTCAATATTCGGAGGAATATTTAAAATTTGGGTTCATACCCGCTGTTCACGATGAGCAGCTTCCTTTTTGTCTTTTATGCCAGCAATGCTTGACCAACAAATCAATGAAACGAGGTCATCTTGAGGCGCATTTGAAGGCAAAACATAGTGCTCATATTAATTCAGATTTGAGTTACTTTAAAACTTTAAAGAAAAATTTTGAAAAAGAACAACATTAAAGTCTCTATTTACTGCTCATACTTCAACTAATAATCGTGTTCTTGAGGCTAGTTATCAAATTTCTTTATTCATCGCTAAAACTGGAGAAAATCACACTATAGGAGAGAATTTAATAAAACCGTCAATATCAGCATTTCTTAAAACAGTTCTTGAGAAAGATGACAAAGATGTAAAAGCTATGCCACTCAGTAACAATTCTGTTAGCAGAAGAATAGACGAAATGAGTGAGGATATTGAAAAACAACTTATTGAAAAGCTGAAAACAAGAAAATTCTCCTTGCAAATGGATGAATCAACTTTGAGAGACAGTGAGGCAGTATTGATAACTTACGTAAGATATATTGATAAAGGACATTTTGCTGAAGAAATGTTGTTCTGTAAAAGATTAGAAAGCACCACTACCTCCAAAGATATATATAAGAAGCTAAAAAACTACTTAGATGTCAATGATATTCCAATGAAAAATAGAACATCTTGTGCTGCAGATGGTGCTCCCAATATGATGGGCAAGAAAAATGGCTGCTTAAAATTGATGAAAGATGCGAATCCAGAAATGATTCTTGTGCATTGTGTTATTCATAGGGAAAACTTGGTAGCTAAAAACATCTCGCCTGTTCTGAATGAAGTATTACATACAGTAATAAAGTGTGTTGATGCTATTAAAGCTAGTGCCAAATGTGAGCGTCTTTTCAAGCTATTTTGTGAAGAACAAAATGAAGACCATGTGAGACTTTTACTTCATACTGAAGTCAGATGGCTATCTAAAGGAAACTGTTTAAAAAGATTTATGGAACTGTTTGATACTCTTAGTGATTTTTTAAGCGACAAACCTGAAATGAAGTATCTGTTAACAATAGATGGTAAAGCATTTGTGAGTTATTTAGCCGATATCTTTGAAAAACTAAATATATTAAATAAGCAACTTCAAGGAACAAATAAAACTCTTGTCGATGCAAAAGCAAAGATATTTGGTTTCATTACCAATATTGAGTTATGTCAGAAACATATTAACAACAAAAACTTTAAACAGTTTCATTGGCTCCAAAAATGTGAAGTAACTGATACCGCTCTACTTGTTATTGTCAATCATTTGAATATTCTATCAGATGATTTAAAAGAAATATTTTCTGATTTAAAACAAATTGATTTCCCAACATAGATGATGCAGCCAATGTTAGTGGATTTGTCTGATCTATCAAATATGCAGTATCAAGAAGAACTCTCAGAATTGCAAAAATGATGAGTCAGTTAAAGCTTTATTTAATATCAAAGGAGCGATGGCATGGCTTTGTGAGGAAACAGAAATCAAATACCCAAATTCAACCAAATGTTCAAGAAAACTATTGCTACCGTTTCCATCTTCATTTTTAGCTGAATGTGGATTTAGTGCTGTAAATGATTTTACTGGTAAAAAAAAGAAATCGGCTGGATATAACACAACGTGGAGACTTGAGACTGAAGCTAACCAAATTGGAACCTAATATAAAATCTCTGTGCAGCAAGCATCAAGCGCAAGGATCACACTAAATTAAAATAATAAATTAATATAGAAAAATCTGTATTAAAATTATTTGGAATTTAAATTTCTGTTTTTCATTATATGTTTTGAAATTATACTTACTGTGTTTTGTTAACAATTTCATAGTGATTTCTTCCTAGAACCTATCATTTATGTTTATTAAGTGAACAAATCAATTTTTTAATGTTAAAAATTATGTATGTTACATAGGGGGGGACATAAAAATTTTAGAAAGCTTAAGGTGGGGCATGGCACAAAAAAGGTTGGGAAACACTGTTCTGGATTAAGTTCTACTGACATGCAAAAAACAATGAGTTTGCCCTTGTCCCTCATTCACTCAATCAATAAATATTTATAAAGAGTGCAGTTTGCCGGGTACTCGGCTAGACACTGGGGAGTAGACATACTGTAAATAAAACTGATACATCCCAGTTCTCATAGCATTTCCTTCTTTGGGGCTAATGAGAATGGGGAAGAAAGAAATCTCACACTGTCTCCTGGGGACGGGGAAGGGAGACGGGACTCTGATAGGTGGGTAGGATTTGAACAGCCAGGCAGGACCCGCAGAACCTCCGGAACCCTCATTTCTGGGAGCTTGCTGTTGTGCGATCTTCGATGTGTGGATTCTTACGTAAGGGACTGGTGAAGTGGCCTTAGCAGCTCAAGGAGTGCCCCTGGGCCACAGGAGCTGAAACAAGAGCAAAAGTCTCCCCACTGCTGGCTGTGATTGTGTCATGAAAGTTCACCAGTTTCCAAGTCCCTCCCTCTCAGTCAGGGAGGGCCATGCAATTTCTCACTGTGCTTCCAAACTGCCATTTCCTAACAGGGCAGGGCCCCAGGGGGGAGTTACTGAAGGCTTGTGACACGGGGGTGGGGAGAAGACATGACCAGAGGTGTCTATAACATAAATTTACCAACAGGAAATAAATAGAGTTCACTGCAGCAGGAAAGAACTCTATTCCATTGCAAAGGAATAGAATTAAAAGACTTGCTCAACAGATGTGTTACACTATCATCTATTATCTATCTATCTATCTATCTATCTATCTATCTATCTATCTATCTATCATCTACCTATCCCCATAGTACTGTCCCCATCGAGAGCTAAGTCTGTGGACTCAGGGCTCTGTCTTACTAACCTCCATATCCCCAGCCCTAGAATGGAGATATTGTGTAGAAAATGTGGATGAAACCCAGAGACTGTAGCCGGCTGACTGGCTGGCTCAGGGAGGGGAAGGCTCAGAGAAGAGAAACTATTCTGTAAAAGAAAAAGGGGAAAGAATGTGGGAGAGAGTAGAAATCGAAAGCAACAGGCAGAAACTTATAAGAACTTGGAGGGAAGGGGGAAGGGAGACAGAGAAGCAGAAGTGAGTCAGGGAGGAGCAAGGAGGGTTCAGAGAAGAGGTCTCCATGGAAACCAGTGAACAAGGCTAACCCGAATGGAAAACTAGTAGAGAATATTCAAGAAAATAACATGTGCTGGGCAGTGGCCATTGTGAGGTTCAGGTCCAGGGCCCTTAACCAAAACCCCTCAACTAGCCAGGTTCAACTTGAAGTGACCTGCTGCCGGGGCAGTCCCTGTACCAGGGCCCTTAACCAAAACCCCTCAACTAGCCAGGTTCAACTTGAAGTGACCTGCTGCCGGGCAGACCCTGTAAGTGTCCACCTGCGCCAACCTGACTGATACGCCACCTGCCGCAGCCAGCCTCCTGCTAGTGCAGGTCCTCTCAGCTGCCCAGTAATTCCTCACCAGCACTGACCTCTAGCCAGACTGTTCACTGACCCTGTAAATGCTTAACTCCTCAGCTTTCACTCGGGGCCGACACCATTCTGGACTCAGCCCATGTGTTCGCAGACACATAAACAAAGTTCTTATTAAACTCATCAGGTCTTGTACATCCGTCCTTTGGTGACCTAATGGCCATCGCCATCTCAGTCTCCCCTGAAATCCTAAGTAAGCTGACGTCGCTGACTCTGGGCCACCATGCCAGGCATGGAGAGCTCCCCGTGACGTCGCAGACACAGGAGACTGCTGTGTGAGGTGTGTCAGGAGGGAGGCCGTGGGTGCTGTCTACCCGCTTCAGGAGGGAGATGGAGTGTGTTCTCAGGGTCCCCACATTGCTGTTTCCCCAACAAGAGGCTGTTCTCGGTGTAGGAGGACCAGGGTGCTTCTCTGCTGCTGCACGTTTGCTGCTCCGGACTGTCCCGTTTACATCCGTCAGGGAGGATGTCGGTGCTCCAGGAGGGAGAGTCAGGGAATGGGACAGGGAAGCTGCAGGCTGTTTGTGATCATCTTGGTTCTAAGCTAAGATGGACCCAAACCCCTCAGGCTTCCCTGGACTCACATAACTCATCCCAAACAGCTCAGATGAGTTCTCTTTGGCTTCTAGAATGTTTGAGAGTCAGGGCAGGGCCCTCAGAATGCTGGCGTGTTGCACAGTGCTGTTTGTGAAAACAGTGTTGTGCGCTGGGCCTTTAAGAGGGTGCCTGATTCTGGAGTCCTCTCCCAGAATCCCCTACTTTTCAGCCTGGATGTGATTTTGGCTCCACTTCCAGGCTCTGGTATTCTGGGCTGGGACATTGGTTTGTGGTTTAGTCCCCACCCTTCTCCAGCATATACAGACCCCCATTCCAGCAGCTGAGATGGATCTCAGCCACCACCCCTAGGAGCAGGGACAGCTGTTTCAAGGTTCCACTCTTCCGGCCAGTCTTGACTTGAAGTTGTTTCTTTCGAGTCCCTGGTGTCCAGAAGTCTCTTCAGCCAGCCTGCAGCTGCTTGTTCAGGTTGATTTCTCCCTAGTTTTCTTGTCACCCCAGTGTGCTCCCGGGCGGAGGTGAGTGTAGCCCCCTATCTCCGTCACCCTGCATCTGACCTGGGAGCTGAGATTGCCAGACCCAGACCTCAGCCCAGACCTGGTCCTCTGGGGCAGACGGGGCCTCCTGTCATATTTCCCAGGACATTGCTCTGCAAAGCAGGTCAGGGACCTGCTGCCGGAAAGAAACCCCGACGGGCAGAGCACAGCTCTCTGATCTCTGGAGCGAGTCTGACCTGCGGCGTCTGGAGGCTGGACGGAGCCCGCTCATCGGAACCTTTCCCTGTGAGACCCACACATACAGCCTGGTGAGTTCTACCCGGGACCAGGGGTGAACAAGAAGAGAGGACGCTGTGGTCAGAGACAGCGATGTTCAGAGTAGGGTTGTGAGACGAGCAGAGGGCTTTCTGGTTTGTTCTAGTTTGACACCCCACCCCCAAAGTTAGCACTTCTCCCCGAGTCCTCCCTGCTAAGGAAGAGTTCTGGTAGCAACGTGCCTCCCTGGAAGGCTAAGGGGTGTGTCTGGGATAGTTTTTTTCTGCCCATTTTTACCTTCTTCCCCTTGGCTACTGTCAGCCCATTCCCTGCGTCAGTGGGTCTGTTTCACTTTCTGTATTTTTTTTTTTTTTTTTTCTTTTTCTTTCTTTGAAGAAAGAGAGAGAGAGAGACAGGAAGGGAGAGATATGAGAAACATCAACTTGTTCTTGTGGCACTTTGGTTGTTCATTGCTTGCTTTCTCATATGTGCCTTGACCCAGAGGCTACAACAGACCGAGTGACCCCATGCTCATGTCAGTGACCTTAGGCTCAAGCTGGTGAACCCTGCTCAAACCAGATGAGCCCTCACTCAAGCTGGCGACCTCAGGGTTTCGATCCAGGGTCCGCGACATCCCATTCCAATGTTCTAGCCACTGGGCAATCGCCTCGTCTGGCTCTTTTGTTTTCTTTATATGTGTTTCCCCCTCAGATTTCACATACAAATGAAATCATATGGTATTTGTCTTTCCTCTTTGACTTACTTCAATTAGAGTAATACTTTCTATCCTGACCAGGTGGCGGCGCAATGGATAGACTATTGACCTGGGGCTCTGGGAAAACAGATTTAAAACTCTCAGGTCCCCAGCTTGACCGCAGGCCCACCAGCTTGAGCACAGGATAAATGACATGACCCCACGGTCACTGGCTTGAAGCCCAAGGTTGCTGCCTTGAGTCAGAGGTCACTGGTTCAGCTGGAACCCTCCCCGCCAACCCCTCCCCCATAAGGCACATATGAAGAGCAAGCAATGAACAACTAAGTTGCTGCAACTATGAGTTGATGCTTCTCGTCTCTCCCTTCCTGTCTGTTTTCTTCTGTCTGTCTGTTTCTCACTCAAAAACAAAACAAAACAACAAACCCAATAGGCAATGGTGGGATTCAGCCAGTTTGCACAGGTTTGCCAAAACGAATACCTAATCTTTGGTTGACTTCAGCAAACCAGTTGTTAAAATGGCACCTGTCATCAGGGTTCTCTTTAAGATGGGTGCCGGGGTACCACCCAATGTAGAAATCACAAATTGACATTTCTTACACTTTTTTAATGTTCATCTGGGTAACAGCATATTCTAAGTGCCTTTAGTAATGTTCATTCTGTCCATAGGTAAAAAAAAATTGACGAAACTATGCTTGTAATATTTATTTATTCATTTCATAAAACTCATTATCCTTTGGATGAAATACTACATTATAATTCCCTTACATTTGTTACTTCAGTAAACAAACATATAATGTAAAATGTGCCAAACAACCAGGGGTGACAAGCTGTCATTGGAAGTATCTTAAATAACAGTTTTACTGCTCTTTGTCAGAAATTATTTAATACTTTTTCATAAATGTTTTAAAACTCTTTCTTGTAATCTAGTCTTGTGTACCTCTTTTATTGTCCTTATTTGAGTATGAAATGCATGAAATAATTACCATTCAGTATATTGTTCTTTTATGCTTAAAACCATCATTAGGGCAGAGAGCTAATTGTTAAATTATTTGAATCCCACCACGGCATGGGATTCTATTATTTGAATCCATCCACCGGTGTTATTGCAAAGGACAAGATTTCATTCTTTTTATGGCGGAGTAATATCCCATTGTACTTGTATGTCCCACGTCTGCATTACCCACTCACCCGTCCATGACGTCCACCTCTCCTCAGAGACTTCGGTCCTCAGAAATCCACGTCAGTGGTCTGGGTGGGATTCGAGGCGGATTTAATGGAGGGTGCACTGGGCAAGTGTCCTGGGTTGCGACTTCTTAAGGACCCCGCAAAACTGCAACTTTGCAGTTTTTTCTATTGGAAAGAGCCCTATATTTTCTTCTGCACCCGGAGTCTCAAATGACCCTAATCTGCCTCTGGGTGGGCTGGCAAAGAAGCAGGCCTCTTAGAAGGGTCCTGCATGGCTGGAGAGCCTGGTGCTCACTGTGCCCTCATGTCCCCAGTGGGAGAAACTGTACGTCAAGGGGGTAGTGTCGCCTGCACTGTGCTGCCTCGGGGAAGGGGTGTGGGAGGGTGACTGTGCTCGGTCTCACCCCTCAGTGCACTCACTCCTAGATTTTTTTTTTTTGGTGTGCTTGTGTGAGAGAGAGGGGTTGGGGGGGGGACAGAGAGGGACAGATAGGCAGGAAGGGAGACAGATGAGAAGCATCAATCCTTCACTGTGGCACCTTAGTTCTCATTGATTGCTTTCTCGTATGTGCCTTGAGTGGGTGCTCCAGCAGAGTGAGTGACCCTTAGATTGAGCCAGGTACCTTGGGCCTGGGTGTCAAGCCAGTCACCTTTGGGTTCAGCCAGTGATCATGGGGTCATGTCTACGATCCCACGCTCAAGTTGGCTATCCTGTGCTTAAGCTGGTGCATCCGCACTCAACCCAGATAGACAGCACTCAAGCCGGTAACCTCTGAGGTTTGAACTTGGGTCCTCAGTGATTCTGGCCAACGCTCTATCCCCTGCACCACTGCTTGGTCAGGCTTTGGTTCATCTTGAATGGGAAACTCTGTGCTTCCTGAACTTGAGTGACTTTTTTCTTTAGCACATTAGGAAACTTCTCAGCTATGATTTCCTTTTTTTAAAAATTATTTATTTATTTATTCATTTTTAAATTTTTTTTATTTATTCATTTTTAGAGAGGAGAGAGAGACAGAGAGGGAGAGAGAGGAGAGAGAGACAGAGAGAGAGAAGGGAGGAGGAGCTGGAAGCATCAACTCCCATATATGCCTTGACCAGGCAAGCCCAGGGTTTCGAACCAGTGACCTCAGTATTTCCAGGTTGACGCTTTATCCACTGCGCCACCACAGGTCAGGTCAGCTATGATTTCTTTAAACAAGTTCTCTGTCTTCTTCATTCTCTTCTCCTTTAGAATCCCCTATGATGCGAATGTTGTTTCATTTGATGCTGTCACAGAGGTCTCTCAGAGTCTCCTCAGCCTTCATTAGCCTCCTTTCTTTCTGCTGTTCTACTTCTGTGCTCACATTTATCTTGTCCTCTAAATCAGTGATTCGATTCTCCATGTCATCCACCTACTGTTCACTCCTCCTAGTGCAGTCTACCTTTTAGATACTGTATTTAGCATTTATAACTGGTTCTTTTTTTATGGGTTCTGTGTCCTATTCACTGCTTACTCTCTCTTTGTTTAAGTTCTCACTGAGGTCATCCATACTTACTCTAAGTTCCTTGAGCATCCTAATAACCAGTATTTTAAACCCTGTGTCTGGTAGTCTGGTTGCTTCCATTTCATTTCATTCTTTCTCTGGGGATTTCTCTTGTTGATTCATTTGGGGTATCTTTCTTTGTTGCCCATTTTATCTGTATATTAGGTAGCTTTGTTCTGACTCCCAAATTTGTTCTGATGTCTTTACGAGAAAGATGGTCTCAGTGGTACTTACATCCAGGTCACCTGAGCACCTTGATCTAGGAATGTTTCTTTAGAGTAATATTTACCCTCCTGTTGTATGAGAGTCTTGGATGCTGTGGCCCTTTAGTGAGTGGAGTTAACCCTCCAGGCTGGCTGGCAATGAATGCTAATCTTGATCACATGTATTAGATGCATTGCAGTGTCTGTTTTATGGGGCATAGTTTTTCTCAGCAGGGTCTGGTGCCTGCTGGGCTCCTCCTTTGGGTGTGCTGCTGTGTGGCTGGTTGAGGCTAGCATTGGTGCAGTGTCCACACACCTCTAGTTGGTTGGTCTGCATCCTCTTAAATGGGGTACAGGTATGGGTTTATGTCAAACATTGTTTGTAACCCACTGTGGACTACCTGTCTGGAGTTGTACTCTGTTTACTGTTTGTGTGTGTGTTCTGTGCTTCGGTATCTGTGGGAGGGACCAACCTGTGTATAAGGATCAACTTTCTCCTGATTAGAGCTGAAAGCAGCTTTGTAAAATGGCCCAACTCCCTAAGATTACCTCCACTTTTCAGCTGCTCCACTTCCTGGGACAGCTGCCAGGTCTTCCCACAGTCTTCTGTGGAAAGATTGTGGAGTGGGCTCAGACTGGTTTCACCCCACAAACGCCTCCACGGGTTGCAAGCTTGGTGGGTTAGGGCAGCTGAGTCAGGGTGACAATGGCAGTGGAATCCCCTAATTGGCGCGGTACATTGTTAGGAGCTCAGTACGGGAAAGGCGGCCCCTCCTCCAGAGCCTACTCCCTCAGCCACTGCTGGATACTCCAATCCTATTTCTCCCGAGAGAGGTGAGCAGCAGGTTCAGGTTGGTGGGGCTGCCAGTCCCCTCTGCAGAAGTTGTTTCAGCTGGGGAGGCCCTGGACTCCGGTAGGATGATTGAGAGTCTTCCACTGGGCTGATTGTGATACGCCAGAAGGTAGCTAAGCCCCTCGACTGGCCCCAACAGCAGCATCCAAGAAACACACTTGATGTCTGTGCTGTAAGCCAGTTCCCCTCCTCACAGTGGAAGTGAGCTGAGCAGCGCAGGGTATCCAGGCAGGAGCTGGCTGACTGTGAGGCTCTCCCTCATCCCATGCACGCTAGCTGCTGCACAGGTGCTGACCACAGAAAGCGGGACTCACCTCCACTGTTTGGTGCCTTCCGAGCTCTCACTAAGGACATGGCACTAGCGATGCTAATTGAATCCTTCTCCAGGGTTCCCTGTAGCTGGCCAGTGGAGGGTCAGTTCTGGGCCTCTTAGAAGGAAACCTGGTACAGACCAGTGTAGGACACGGCCATGGCTGGCCCCCCAAAATCGTTTTTGAGCCATGAGGAGTCCAGAGCTTCTGGTTGCCTCTGCTCCGCTTAGTGGGACAGGGAGGGACCAAGCTGTGCACTTAGGCTGCCCTTTACCAGTATCGGGCCTGGTGGCAGGTCAGCAAAAGACCCAAGGTTCCCTGAGGGCCACTTCCTGCTGCCTCTGTCTGCTTGTTAGGCTGGCCCCTGCTATCACCGCTGGTACAGTACAGAGGCTGGGGCTAATCGGGCAGCAGGAACGGTGATGGGGTGGTTCCTACCCGATCCCCAGGGGTCAGTGTGTCCTGAATTTTTTCACAGATCTCAGTAGAGTGTGACCACTGGGAGTCTGGTGGGTGTGTCCTCTGAAACCCAGAGATTTGGTCTGGCCACAGTGTGACAGTTTCTACTGAAACTCCCTGAGTCAGGTGCACCAGTCATATTCTTGGGGGTGCAGGCATTTACCTCTTTTTTGTCACTTCCAACCAATGAAACAAATGCTCACGGGTCCCCTGACCTGACAGGGACTCCTTGTCTATGTATCTCATCTCTGCTCACTGAAGACACCCTGCTAGATAGTCATCTAAGGAAGACCTAGGGCCATCCCAGCTGACGTTGGGACTGTTTGCACATGTATGCTCCTTCCCTGTGGAGACAGGACAAAGGCCTATGTAATATAGCGTCAATGCCAATTATTTCTGAATGACACATGAAAAATCATCGAATCTCCTGTGTAAGACTCACCTGGTCTTTGTACTTCTATCAGCTCCTAGCAACATGCCCCGCATTTTTGAGAGAGCTACCAGGGGATTGGTCAAGGAGATTGGACGCAAAGAACTCAGGCCTGTCAAAAGTTTACTGAGTGCCACCAAAATACGCCGCTTTACTCTAGTGCAGAGGAAGAAGGCTCGCTCACGGTTTTGGAAACTACGTGAGATTCCACTTGACGTCTCCCTCATGCACATCCTCGAACCAGGCACTTCAGTCCCAGGTATTGTCAGCCGGGGGCATAGGAGGCCAGGGCTGCAAACAAAGGGCAGAGGGAAGGGGTGCAGCAATCAAGGCATTCTGAGACCCCCACAGAAGGGGGACCTCAGGATTGCCTCGCCCATGGGCAAGGGGCAAGGAGCAAGGAACTGAGAGTATATGAGAAGTTACTAATCATGACCCCAGGTTCATTTAATACTGACAGCAGCCTCTTGGGCAAGGAATATGATACCCATTTTACATAATAATAAGTAAAAGCTTATACAATGATTTGTTCCAAGTTACATACCTGGGAACTGGGAGGAGTAGGACTCAAACCCAAGCCTGTCTGTACCAAACATTTACTGCTTGTGAGCCCCGCTCCTGGGGCTGACACTGTGCCTGGAGAGATGTTGTGGGTCTCCTAGACACAGGTGTAAGTGACGTCATCATTTCTCAGGTGTAGGACATCATCCCTGTCATCCAGCCCCTGGGTGGACACAAACACTGTCCTCAGTGGTAATGTACACTCACAGGATGAATTGATGAGTTAGCTTTCTGGCTGAGAGACTCAGTTGAGTAGGAGGGTGGGGCAATGAAGGCTCAGTC
Organism: Saccopteryx leptura; assembly: GCF_036850995.1. Classification (NCBI taxonomy): domain Eukaryota; kingdom Metazoa; phylum Chordata; class Mammalia; order Chiroptera; family Emballonuridae; genus Saccopteryx; species Saccopteryx leptura. Next base: position 363,279,817 of record NC_089505.1, read on the forward strand.
GTTCTGTCTTCATCCATCTCCCAGCTGGTCCCAAGGGAATTCCAGGGTAATGCTCACCCACCTTGTCTGGTTCAGATGCTGCTGTGGAAGCTCCCGTCCTCTTCAGTGACACTGTGGTCAAGAAGCAGCAGGCGGGTGGCAGTGTGGATGCTGGGGCAGATGTGAGCTTCTCGGGGGAGGCTACTCAGTGCCATGGGTTCTCCTTCGAGTGTCAGATTGTCACCACCCCACATGAAACCTGGACTGAACTTCAGAAGAGGTGAGGACACAGGAGGGGAAGGAGCTGGTCAACAGCCCCCAAGCGGTGCTGTCCCCGTGGGCAAGGGGGTGTCTGATAGACTTTGTTCCTGAGGCTCAGAATGAAGAGAATGGCATGTCTGATGATGCTGTTCTTGGTATTCATACATTCATTCATTCAATTCATGATTATTAGTTATGCAATAAATTTTAATATGGTTGCAATTGTCCATTACTCTGCTGTTTTGAGGTGAGGATAGAGTAATAAGAAGACAAATAAAAATCCTTGTCCTAAAACATATTTAGTGGGGCAAGGGTAATGCAATAAGTAAGAAAATAAGCAATAAAGAAGTCTGACCAGGTGGTGGCTCAGGGGATAAAGCGTCAACCTGGAATGCTGAGGTCGCCGGTTCAAAATCCTGTGCTTGGCTGGTCAAGGTATATATGGGAGTTGATGCTTCCTGCTTCTTTTGCCTTTCTCTCTCTCTCTGTCTTTCTCTCTCTCTCTCTCTCTCTCTCTCATTCTCTCTCCTTTCTAAAATGAATAAATAAATAAAAAGTTAAAAAAAAGTCTAAAGTCTCTGCACCCTTCCTGGTCCTGAGGAGGGTACACCAGGGTAAGCTGAGAGTACTCTTCTTCCCAATCTGACCCTCCCCTCTCCCTAGGAAACTGAAGGACCCAGAGCCGTCATTTCTGGGGCAGTGCCGAAGAGCAGCGACGAACCTGTATGTGGTGACCGAGATTGTGGAACTGCTCAAGGATACCGAGCTGAAGGATCTCAGCAGCCAGAATATCTTGGGGAAATTCTCCATCCCTCTGAATATTTTTGTCAAGGTATGAGATGGGGACACCTATCAATACAATAGGAGCTAGATTGAATTCTGTGGTATGACACCTGCTTTGGATGCATGATGGATTCTGGCAAATCTGAAGGGGTGGCTACTGCACTGTGTCCACGCTCACTTTACGCGGGAGGAGATGAGGGACCACTCACAGCATCTTCCCCGGTGACGGACCCTGCATGCCGTGACGTCCTGGGAAGAATGATAGAAGGGGTGAAATTTAAATACACTCTTAAACCTCCAAAATGTGTCAAAGAGAATAGCACAAAGGAGGTAAAAAAATCTCTCAATATCAACCAAAATGAAAATAACGTCATGTCCTGTACTGTACACTTAAAAATGGGTAGAACAGTGCATTTCCTTTCACTGCAATGGAAATTAAATGGCAGGGCTAAATAATAGTAAAGTTCATTTATTTACTTTTAAGTATTTATTGATTTTTGAGAGAGAGGACAGGGAAAAGAGAGAGAGACAGACAGAAAGACAGACTGGGGACTGAACAGGCACCTTGGATGCATAAAGATGACACTAGCAACTGAGCTATCTGGCCAGGGCCATAAAGTTTGTAATATTCAAATAAGTTTATACATTTTTTTCCCCTAAAACTTAAAGCCACCTTGCTTTTATAGCAAGATACGGAATCTTACCTTTACCCCCAAATACCATATTGTCGTGTTCCTATTGAACAACATACAAATTCATAAAACAAACTACAAAATATCAGAAACAGCAACAATTAAGAAATACCTGACCTCTTTCAGCATCCTCAAACTTTTAATAGGTTCTCTCTATTTTAAATTTTTTTGGACTACGTAGACTTAAAGTCATTTTATTAAAACTATGTCACAAAAGTTGAAAGGTAAATGACAAACTGGTAATTATTAATATTTTTAAGTGAGAGGAAGGGAGATAGATTCCCGCATGCACCCCTCCTGGGATCCAACCAGCAACCCCGTTGGGGCTGATACTCAGACCAACTGAGCCACTGGCTGCAAAAGGGAAAGAGACAGAGACGGGGGAGGCAGATGGGAAGAGAAGCAGATGGTTGCTTCTCACGTGTGCCCTCCAGGGTTTGAACCTGGGATATCCGCATTCTGGGCTGACGCTCTATCCACTGAGCAAGCTGGCCAAAATCTAATTATTATTTTTGATATATATGCAGACAAACATGTAAATTTTTAATTGGTAAGGAGCTCCTACAAAGCATTAGCAAAAAGAGATCAGAAAACTATCAAACAAAACGTAGCCAAAAATTAGGAAAAAATATTTACGAAGAAAACACCATTGCTGTACACAGTCGTCCCTCGCCGTATCGCGGTTCACCTTTCACAGTCTCACTGTATCACGGATTTTTATATTGTATATATCTAATTTTGTATTGCAGATTTTTCGCTATATTGCGGGATTTTGCGGTATATAGGTATTTTTATATATTTATTATTTTAATCATTTTTGTGGTAATATAAGCATTTACTAGCCTAAAAAATTAAAACCAATATAAAAAACTTTAAAAATATTAATTAAAATATTAAAAATATTAAATCAAAATAAAGCCAGCCCTGACCGGTTGGCTCGGCGGTGGAGCGTCGGCCTGGCGTGCAGGGGACCCGGGTTCGATTCCCGGCCAGGGCACATAGGAGAGGCGCCCATTTGCTTCTCCACCCCCCCTCCTTCCTCACTATCTCTCTCTTCCCCTCCCGCAGCCGAGGCTCCATTGGAGCAAGGATGGAACGGGCGCTGGGAATGGCTCCTTGGCCTCTGCTCCAGGCGCTGGAGTGGCTCTGGTCGCAGCAGAGCTACGCCCCGGAGGGGCAGAGCATCGCCCCCTGGTGGGCAGAGCGTCGCCCCTGTGGGCGTGCCGGGTGGATCCCGGTCGCGCGCATGCGGGAGTCTGTCTGACTGTCTCTCCCCGTTTCAGGCTTCGGAAAAATACAAAAATAAATAAATAAATAAATAAATAAATAAATAAAGCCTTAAAATATATAAATAATAAAATAATATATTGCGGGATTTTGCGGTATATAGGTATTTTTATATATTTATTATTTTAATCATTTTTGTGGTAATATAAGCATTTACTAGCCTAAATAATTAAAAACAATATAAAAAAGTTTAAAAATATTAATTTAAACATATTAAAAATATTAAATCAAAATAAAACCTTAAAATATATATAAATAAGAAAATAAATATAAGGTCGCTACTTCACGAATTTTCACTATCACGGGGGTTCTGAAACCAAATCCCCTCATTAGACGAGGGACCACTGTAAACACATAAGATGATTATTTTACTAATAATGAAGCAATGAAATACAATAAAACAGGGATATATTGCCCTGGAGGGTAGCTCAGCTGGTTAGAGCATTGTCCAGATAAGCCAAGGTTGTGGGCTCAATCCTTGGTCAGGACACATACAGGAATCAACCAGTGAATGCATAAATATGTGACACAACAAACTGATGTTTCTCTCTCTCTCTAAATCAATCTATGAAAAAATTAAATAAAAAACAGTGAGGTAAAGTTTTTGTTTTTTTGTCATTTGCCATTTTTATTTTTATTATTTTTTTTTTTTTTTTTTTTTTTTTTTACAGAGAGAGAGAGTCAGAGAAAGGGATAGACAGACAGGAACGAAGAGATAAGAAGCATCAATCATTAGTTTTCCGTTGAGTGTTGCAACACCTTAGTTGTTCATTGATTGCTTTCTCACATGTGCCTTGACCACGGGCCTTCAGCAGACCAAGTAACCCCTTGCTTGAGCCAGCGACCTTGGGTCCAAGCTGGTGAGCCTTGTGCTCAAGCCAGATGAGCCCGCGCTGAAGCTGGCGACCTCGGGGTCTCGAACCTGGGTCCTCTGCATCCCAGTCCGACGCTCTATCCACTGCGCCACTGCCTGGTCAGGCTAATTTTTATTTTTAATTTATTGTGTTGATATGGTTTCAAGTGTCCCACTCAATATAACACCCTCTATCCCCCACATCTTGCCCCTGTGGCCCATGCTGAGTCTCTTTCCATCCCATTTCAAATGTTCTCTTTATCTGCAGTTTGAATTCATAGGTCTGAGATGTTTCATTTTATTATTTTCTTCATCTTGCTTGCAGTTCTCTGCACTTTGTGCATCTATGGTTTGGCGTCTAACATTAATTTGGGGAAAATCTCAGTTATTAGTGCTTGAAATACTTATTTTTACTTCTCTCTTCTCTTTCTATTCTGTTACCATTTTTGTAGTTGTCCCACAGTTCGTGTATATGATGTCCCATTTTCCTCTTATCTTTTTAGTTTGGAGATTTCTATTGAGATATCTTCAAGTGCAGAGATGTTTATTATACTTGTGTCCAGTTGGCTAATGAGTCAATCAAACGCGTTCTTTCTTTTTGAGATAGTATTTTTAATTTCTCTAGCATTTTTTATTCTTCCTCAGAAATTTTATATCTTTGTTTATATTTCCCTCGGCTCTTGCATTTTGTCTATGTTTCCATGAAATCTCTTAGAATATTAATCACAGTAGCTTAAAATTCCCTAATAAATCCAACATTTCTGTTATATTTGAGGCTGCTTCTCAGCTTGCTCTGTCTCTTCAAACTGTTGTTTGTTGTGTTTGAATATGCCTTGTAGTGTTTTGTTGAAAGTTGGATACGATATACGTGATGAGAGGAACTCTGGTCAATTGTACTTTAGAGAATGGTGGTACGATGTATGAGGAGGGAGTAAGTATTCTGTATTCCCTTGAAGGGGTCCCAGTTTTTATTCTTGTTTTTTTGTGAGCTTGTGCCCCTGGGCTGTGAACTCACGAGAGCCTCTCAGTATTTCTCCTACCTTGGATGGGAGAGGACGGTTAGAGGGACACAGGTTGAATATGTCCTCTGTCCTGCATAGAGGGTAAAACAGACTGGAGTTGGGTGTTTCCCTTTTATCTATTGCTTCAGCTGTTACAATGTGTAGGACAATGAAACCCTGATCATTAATAAGAAAATGACTAGATGTGCTTGAATCTAAAAAAAATGAATGCCTTGCAGTATGAATGTGAAATTGAGAAATGTGAAGGTAAATATGGGGAAAGAGGAAAAAGATAAGGAACTACCCATGAACACGTGCACGGGGCCCACGCAGGTAAACCTTCCCCAGCCGGGCTCCTCCCGTTAGTTACCGTCTCCTCTGCTGTGACCCAGACACAGGCCCGTGGCCAAGGGGAAGCCACCGCTCTCCTCTGAATATTGGGGTGGGAGTGTGTGTGTGTGTGAGTGTGTGTGTGTGTGTGTGTGAGAGAGAGAGAGAGAGAGAGAGAGAGAGAGAAAGGTTGTGTGAGTGTGTGTGTGTGAGAGAGAGAGAGAGAGAGGTTGTGTGAGTGTGTGTGTGTGTGTGTGTGTGTGTGTGTGTGAGTGATCAGGAGCCAGGTGGGTGAGGTAGGGGCTGCTGACTCCTTTCCTCATGACTTTCCAGGATGTTTGACATTTAAAACCACATGCATGTACGACGGTGTTACCTGGTTTCTGTCCCCAGGGTGAAGGACAGGGCAGTGGTCACAAAGTGAGTGAGAAGAAGCTGACGGTGCCGCAGGGCTCGGTGCTGGCCTACAGGAGGAAGCAGCTGGTGATCAAGGGGAAAGGCTGGGGTGAGCAGAGGCTGGAGCAGGCAGGTGGGGGCCGGGTCTGCTTCCCCTGGGGGGGGGAGGAGAAAGGAAGGACCATCCTCGGGCAACCTGGCTTCTCCACCTGCTCAGAGAGAGAAGCGGCATTTCTCAGCTGTCCAGGGCACACACATCCCACCACCACCGCCACCTCCAAGGAGGACCCCACTGAAATGTTGTCCTGGGGAGGTAACGAGACAGTGTCCTCCATGGAGAGGGAGAACAGGGGTGTCTAACGCAGGGGTGTCCACAGCCCTGGGTGAAGTGTGATAGTAATCCCAGCCATGTCTATTCAAGGTCCCACCACTGTCAGCAGCTCACCTGGCTGCAACATCTGGTCCTGGGAGGGTCCTGCTGACAATGACCTTCTGCCAGTGCCAATAGGTAGAATGAGGCTGAACTCTCCAATCTGGTAGGATCAGTGTTTATACTTCATCTTCAAAAATACATTTTATACATGTTGACAAGTGTGAACTAATGGAATTAGTCTCTAAAGCAGGGGTCCCCAAACTTTTTACACAGGGGTCCAGTTCACTGTCCCTCAGTCCGTTGGAGGGCCGGACTATAAAAAAACACTATGAAAAAATCCCTATGCACACTGCACATATCTTATTTTAAAGTAAAAAAACAAAACGGGAACAAATACAATATTTAAAATAAAGAACAAGTAAATTTAAATCAACAAACTGACCAGTATTTCAATAGGAACTATGAGCCTGCTTTTGTCTAACGAGATGGTCAATGTCAGGTTCCATATTTGTCACTGCTAGCCCTAACAAGAGATATGACGCACTTCCGGAGCCGTGAGGCCTCCATCCCACATCACCGGAAGTAGTACTGTACGTGAGCGACACCGAGCTTTGTGGCACTGCCACATACAATACTCCAGGAGCACAGGATGCATCCGATGCTCACTGACCACCAAATGAAAGAGGTGCCCCTTCCAGAAGTGCGGCGGGGGGTGGGGTGGATAAATGGCCTCAGGGGGGCGCATGCGGACCGCGGGCTGTAGTTTGGGGACCCCTGCTCTAAAGGCTAACCTTGCAGCAGTGCCTGCACGTCATGTCCTGTCCACTAGGGGGCGTGCGGGGATTGTGTGTTTCTATAATTTAGGCCTACAGGTCACTGGAAGGAACCTTTACAAAGAGGGCCCAGTGCAGTAATGTTACACTGCCATGATATAATTTTATTCTCATAACAAATCGAGAGAAAAATAATGTGAAGAACAGTTCAATATTTTGCCAAAGCGCTTTCTGTGAGACTTGGAAAGATCAAAATCCCTCTGTCCCCATCTGATCTATGAATGGAAATGAGCCTTCTCCCCAGAGCTGAGGGACATAAATGTCAGGCTAAGTGGCTGAGCCAAGTCCACCTTCACTCTGTCCAGTTCTCCTGGGTCCTTCCCAGTGACCTTGGGCTCAAGCCAGAGATGAGGAGGTCACGTCTGAGCTCACACTCAAGCCGGCATCCCACACTCAAGCCCAGTGAGCCTGTGCTCACTGGTGACCTGGGGGGTTTCAAACTGGGACCTCAACGTCTAAGGCCGATGCTCCGTCTACTACAACAGCACGTGGTCAGGCTCCGCTGACCTGTTTTCTTCCCACCCAGACATTCTTCACATCGCAGAGGATGATGAGGAGGAAACCTTTCCCCCAGGTGAGCTGGGCAGGGTCTCTGCTTAGGCCTCAGACCCCGCTGAGCCCTTGAACCGCCTGCACACCCATGAACATGTGCAGGAGGCCCATGTGGGTAAACCTTCCCCAACCGGGCTCCTCCCATTAGTTACTGTCTCCTCTGCTGTGACCCAGACACAGGCCCGTGGCCAAGGGGAAGCCACCGCTCACCTCTGAGTACTGGGGTGGGAGTGTGTGTGTGTGTGTGAGTGTGTGTGTGTGTGTGTGTGTGTGTGAGAGAGAGAGAGTGTGTGTATTTGTGATTGAGTGTGTGTGTGTGAGTGTGTGTGTATGTGTGAGAGAAAGTGTGTGTGTGTATTTGTGATTGAGTATGTGTGTGTGAGAGAGAGAGAGTGTGTGTGTATTTGTGATTGAGTATGTGTGTGTAAGAGAGAGAGTGTGTGTGTATTTGTGATTGAGTGTGTGTGTGTGAGTGTGTTTGTGTGTTTGTTGAAGGAGCGGAGAATGACCATTGTGAATGATCATTTCTGTTTTTCTTTCCAGTGCCATACCAGGAACGACATTATTTATTGACAGAGGTGACTTCAGGTCAGGAAAGCGGGATGTGATCCCCACATGGTCCCATTTTGCACACTGAACCCCCAGATTGCATTTGCCATCCCCACTGAGCCTCTGGGCTCCGGCCCCGTGGACAAAGGGCAGTGATGGATGGACAAGAGGGCTGGGGAGGTGGGCAGATTGGAGAGAAAGAGTCTTTCTTCAGAGACCCACTCTGGGTGGGGAATTGCATTTCTCTTCCAGGCCACAAACGACTGTCTATCCACCAAGACCTGTGTTTGCTGGGGTTGGGAGGGGCCCTAACTGTACTTATCTGGGGAGCAGGGCAGAGTGCCCCCGCCTTTCCCACCAGCCCCGGGTCCTGGCCACAGCTCCTGAGGGACGGGAAGGTCAGGAAGGGTCAGGAAGGCGGAGGGAGGGACCAGACGGAGCAGAAGAGGTTAAGCAGGAGGGGGGAGGCCGAGGAGGGCGAACACTTGGAAAGGTCAGTGAGGGAAATGTGGGGCTGATGGAGGGAGATGCCAGCTTGCCTTTCTCTTTTCAGTGAGAACAGAGGAAGTCTTTTGTAAAGGTGAGTGTTTCCTGAGAGGGACCCTGGGCTGCTGGGTGGGAAACGGCAAAGCTCAGACCCCAGATGGGAGGTTTCCCAGCATCTCGGAACACTGAGCTTTCCTTCTGCTGTTACACTTTGCTCAGCCCCGTGTTACATTCATTCATTCATTCATTCATTCATTCATACGTTTGGTCACTCATTCACTTGTAGGGTCTTGGAACAAATATTCCTTGAGGACTCATTGGGCGTCAGCCTTATTCTGAGCATTGTGATGAGACAGTGACCAAACGGGAATCCTGCCTCCCTGGTGCGTCCCTTCTAGTGACTTATCAGTGTCCGCAGTTCACAGGGGGCCACCTCCCGTGTCCTAGCAGAAGCAGAGAGCGCCCAATATCCATTTTTTTTGGTTTACTTCTTTATAGACCCTGAAGATTTATTGCATGGAGTATCAAGCTTCTTATATTCTTAAAATTTATATAATTGTTTTCATACTCTCATGTTCTAGTCCATGCAGCACTCCCCAGCATTCTCACCTCTGCCGTCCCATAGAGTCCGTAGTGTCTCACACGTGTCCCAGAAATGAGCACTTGTTCGGTTTCTCCCTCTTCCCGTGAGCCCTTCCCAGAGCCCCCTCTCTCCTCCTGCACCCCCCCCCCCCCCACTCAGCTGAGATGTTCCGTGTCTCCAGCCAATCACGACAGCTCCACCCCAGAGCTCCAACGTGCCGTCTGCAGAGATGCCTTGAGTCAGCAGCTTAAAGGGAAGGGGCATTTTGCTCGTGTTGTTGGGAAAGGTGTTCTAATCTAACAATTGTCTCTGCTTTCTGGTTGGCATTAATGCCCGAGGGCAGATTTCAAGCATCTACAAGAGGAGGTTTCCCAGACAATAAAACAGGCTCAACTCTCAAAGGACACTCGGGACACTGTGTTCTCCAACATTCGGGTCATTCTGGGGGATCCAGAGGCTCTTCAGGACCTCATGGACATGGTGAGGGGTCCCTCTGCCACCTGAGGCTGATCAAAGTTGTAAACGGGGGGTGTTGTGGAGATCTGGCTGCCAGGATATATGGGAAGATAGGATGGGCGTAATCTTAGGGGGGTGACAGATGTTTGAGATTTTGGACTATCTCCCTATGTCCCATGACCAGGGCAGGGAGTGCCACCCTACAGACTGAGTGTGTTCTGTATCCCCTGGGCTTACACAGAGCCATTGCCCCCACCCCACGTCTTGGTTAATCACTTATACACACAGAATTACAATATTTTATTATTGTCATCAACAATAATACCTGTATCTCTTAGCTTGAACAGGATCCCCTGGGTCATTTGAGTGGCCCTGGTGGCACCATCCTAAATGAACTGCAAAATGACTCAAGATGTCATATTTTCTCCAAGTACATCATCCTTTACCTGCTTGAAGCCATAATGGGTAAGTATCACCTGGAGGAAGAATGGAGGAGTCACATGGTTGGTCCCCCAGAGCCCCCAAAAGGGCGGCATTAGATGCCATCTCGTGTAAACCCTTCAAACATTGTGACCTTTAACCCTCACAGCACACTCCTGTCCCAGGTCAGGAGGGCTCAGGGGACAAACATGCCGTGTGACACAGATCTGAGACCTGAGGAGACCGGCCCTGCCCCCCCCCCAGCATACCACTGGGGTGATGCACCCAGGCTGCGGCCCAAGACCCACCCTCTGCCCGTGCTCTGTGGCGTCCTGGGCACCATCCTAGGAGCAGGAGGATTTCCAGGGCAGGAACTGGACCTTCAAGTCTAATGTGTTTTATTCCTCTGCCTTGGAGTTTGCCTCTTAAGGGTCTCTCAGTTCATGTAGGGAGAGGGTCATCTGACTCTTTCCCCAAATGTCCTCCTGTCCCCAGTGCTGAGTGACATCCAACATGGTCTGCTGGCCTATTCCATGGAGAAGGAGATCCTCTCCCAGCAGCGGGACCTGGTGAGATTCCCCAGGGCAGCGTCCCGGGAAGACGGGAGGGAACCAGAGGGAAGAGTGATTCTGAGAGAAGGGGGAGGACTGAGGTGTCTGCTGGGAGGGAGCCGAGACCCCGTGCCGCCCCCCGGGAAATCGGGGCTGCCTCTCCCTCTAGAGCCGGCCAGTGCGCATGCGTCTACCTTGGGGAAGGTCTCAGTTTCCATAGTGATCCTGGCTGTGGGCCTTTTCAGTTCTAAAACAGCTGTATAAGAATACAGGTTTGGGGGGTTCACAGGATGTGAGCTATACCCCTGCTTTATTCACATGGTTACCATGTGCAAATTGCATGTACTCGCTCTCCTGGTACAAAAATCTAAGTACACATGTATGTATAGATATATGTGTATACATGTGCATGTTGCACACAAGAGAGCACACATGTACAAGTCCAAGCACACTGTGCTCTGCAGGGTAAATGTTAGTGTCACTTTTAGGTGCTGAGGGACCAGTGCTCAAGGATTTCCAATAACATGTCCATGTCTGTGGTCACAGTGATCACAAGGCAGGACCAGGACGTGACTCCAAAGCTCCTGCCCCTGTAGTGTCCCTGCATGACCCCTGGCTCTTGGACTGAAGGTTCTCTCTTCCTGACCTCAGAGACTGACCTGTCACATGTGACACTGTTTCTTCAAGGTGCGGAGCTTCCTGGAGCCCAACTTCCTATGCTCTGGGAGCGTCCCCTTCACCCTCAACCCCGAGCTCCTGGCCCCGCTCCAGGGGGAGAGTTTGTCCATAACCTATGGCCTGCTGGCCGAGTGTGGCCTGAAGATGGAGCTGAACAGCCCCACGTCAGCCTGGGAGCCGGAAGCCAAGGAGCCCCTGTGCGCCCTGTATGGGGCCCTCTGCATTCTGCAGCATCTGGCTGAGGCCTCAGCGCCCCTGGTGGGCAGGACTGGGAGTCCGTCCAGTGAGACCCCTGTCAGTCCTGGTCCTGTCTTTTGTTGTCAACACCTCTAAGCTGTTCTCTATATCTGTATAAGTCTGGGGTGTTTTATATATTTCCTTATAAATGATATACAGACTTTGTGTTTGTCAGTTTGACTTACTTCACTTGACTGAAGGCCTTCCAAGTTTTTCCATGTTGTCTCAAAGGGCAGGAGACTGACTTCTAGGTGCGGTAAGAATTGGAGGAGGCACGCATGGACGTAGGGAGAACACTGAGCAGTTTCTCTCGTTGTCCAGGCCCTCCGTGGTATGTTTTAACCTTTTGAGTAGTGAGTGGTTTTTATGCTCGCTGACCCTACCAGTGAGTTTTTCTTTACAAAAAATGAAATTAGTCCCAGTTACAGTTTTATTAACTTAAAATCATGTTTGATAACCAATTTAAGGAAATAAAAACAGCATACACTTGCCATTTTTTAATGTTGCCTTACACATTTTTAAAATGAAAATTTTTGTTATGATCATACTCTGGATGGTCAGGAGGCACAAGGACGTACATGAACATTCGTGCTACTCAAAGGACAATAGTTCAAAAAGTGGGTATATTTAATTTTGTTTTAAATAGATACCAAAACACCTTGGGAATATAAGTATCTAATCTATCTACTTTTCTATCTATCTATCATATATCTATCTATCTGAGCTCTATCTATTCTATCTGTTATGTATATAGAATCATTTCTTTCTGGTTCTTCTATTGAATGACCATAAATGGTATATTCTCATGCATTTCCAGTTTGTGCCAGGAGGTGGCAGCACTGTCACAGCAGGAAGTCTAGTGGTGCAAGGCAGTCTCCTCTTTCCTGCCTCTCCTCCCCCATCTCCTCTTTCCTTCCCCTTTGGCTTCCTCCTTGGATTAGGCTGAGAGAAATGGATCTGTGGGCACAGGGGTCAACACTGGCTTCTTTTTATATCTTTTAGAATCTTCCTTTTAAACACAACATTGATTGTATTAAATGACTCTCTTAAAGAGCTCTGGGAGGGAAGATCTGAATACTGGGGAACGTGAAGCTATTTCCAGGGTTGCAGAATAGCACTCACTGGTAAAATGGCACCACATCTGCCGGGATCATTACGCGGGAGCTGTGAGAAGTCTGATTGCCCTGTGCTGACAGAGGCACAGGCCGACATAGAGTTCTGAATGTCTGTGCATGAGCAGGGGGATATCTGATAAATACAATGGCTGCTCAGCCTGACTAGGCGTTGATGCAGTGGATAGAGCATCGGACAAGGATGTGGAGGACCCAGGTTTGAAACCCCAAGGTGGCCGGCTGAGTGAGGGCTCACTGGCTTGAGTGCAGGCTCACCAGCTGGAGCGCAGGGTCGCTGGCTTGAGCGTAGGATCATAGACATGATCCTGTGGTCACTGGCTTGAGCAAAAGGTCACTGACTTGAGTAAGGGGTCACTGACTCTGCTGTAGCCACCCCCGTCCCCCTGTCAAGGCACATATGAAAGCAATCAATGAACAACTAAAATACCATAATGAAGAACTGATGCTTCTCATCTCTCTCCCTTCTTGTCTGTCTGTCCCTATCTGTCCTTCTCTCTGTCTCTGTCCTCCCCCCCAAAAATAAAAATAAATAAAAAATAAAAGAAGGCTACTCAGCCACCATATTTCTTAAGAACAGTGCAGGCCTGAGGAGTAAGAAGGACCTGCCTACTCAGTACTCCGGCTCAGACCTCCCTTGTAGCTGGATGCTGATAGTCACGACTGGATTAGGGTGCAGACAATTTCAAGGAACTGTGGTGCCACTCCCACCACAGACAGAAGATGCAGCTGCCTTTGCCCATGACCCTTTGACGAATCCATATAACCCCTGCCCCATCCCTCCTTGGCGCTGACACCCTTTGCTGGTCTCAGCCCGCCTGCACCCAAGCGTATTTAAATAAACTTTCCTTTCGGAGCACACCAGCCTCCTGTTTTTGGTTTGGCCTGTGGTTTCTGCCTTTCATTCTGATGCTGAAACCTGGGAGGTGTGTGCAGACTAGTCAGGGCTCTCACCCTGACTCCAGAAGGGTGAGGTTTGCATCCGGGGGAGCAGCGAGCAGTGGCAGCTCGTCTCAGACTTACCCTCAGAACCTGCCTCCCTTGCCCGTGGGGTTGTGGGACTAGTCCCGCCCCTCTCACGTTTCACCTTGCCACGTCCACACCGGACAACAATCACATTCGGGTGAGTGATTCTAGCATCTCTATGAGCAGGGACTTTCCAACCTCTCCTGAATCTCTCATTCCTCTATCCAGAATGGTTTCAAAAATCCAACGTTGATCAGTAGGGGTTCTAGGCATCTTCCAGGCATTTGCGTCGGCTGGACTGCTGTAAAGCGAAGAGCCGCGGCAATCATCACAGCCACCTGGCCCATGCAGGTTCTCATTGGATTCGGACAGTCGGTAAAGAAACAACGGAGCCAAAAACTGATAGGCCGTCATATTTAATTCTAGCTTGACCAGGTGGGCAAGTAAAAACACACACTGGGTTCCAAAACCCACTCACATTCAGTGCTCACAAAGCTACTGACTTATCCGAGTTTCCTAGAATCAAAGGTTTCTAGCTCACCGGACTTATTCACCTCTGTTCCCCATCTCCTTCCTTCTCCCTGCACAAACTCTGCACAAACTGGCTTCTCACTCAACACTCCGCCATCTTGGCTGCCTCTCATGGCCTCCTCCACGTGGCCTTTCTCTGCTCTCTGCTCTGCTCTCTCTTCTAATGATAATCATCCCAGGAACCGAGAGAGCAAGCTCCCGTTCTGCCCCTATTTTACAGTGTAGAAATCCAAACCTTTAATCCAGTGTTTCCCAAACTTTTTTGTGTCATGCCCCACCTTAACCTTTCTAAAATTTTTATGTCCCCCCCTATATAACATACATAATTTTTAACATTAAAAAATTGATTTGTTCACTTAATAAACATAAATGATAGGTTCTAGGAAGAAATCACTATGAAATTGTTAACAAAACACAGTAAGTAAAATTTCAAAACATATAATGAAAAACAAAAATTTAAATTCCAAATAATTTTAATACAGATTTTTCTATATTAATTTATTATTTTAATTTAGTGTGATCCTTGCGCTTGATGCTTGCTGCACAGAGATTTTATATTAGGTTCCAATTTGGTTAGCTTTAGTCTCAAGTCTCCACGTTGTGTTATATCCAGCCGATTTCTTTTTTTTACCAGTAAATCATCTACAGCACTAAATCCACATTCAGCTAAAAATGAAGATGGAAACGGTAGCAATAGTTTTCTTGCACATTTGGTTGAATTTGGGTATTTGATTTCTGTTTCCTCACAAAGCCATGCCATCGCTCCTTTGATATTAAATAAAGCTTTAACTGACTCATCATTTTGCAATTCTGAGAGTTTTTCTTGATACTGCATATTTGATAGATCAGACAAATCCACTAACATTGGCTGCATCATCCATGTTGGGAAATCAATTTGTTTTAAATCAGAAAATCTTTCTTTTAAATCAGCCGATAGAATATTCAAATGATTGACAATAACAAGTAAAGCGGTATCAGTTACTTCACATTTTGGAGCCAATGAAACTGTTTAAAGTTTTTGTTGTTAATATGTTTCTGACATAACTCAATATTGGTAATGAAACCAAATATCTTTGCTTTTGCATCGACAAGAGTTTTATTTGTTCCTTGAAGTTGCTTATTTAATATATTTAGTTTTTCAAAGATATCGGCTAAATAACTCACAAATGCTTTACCATCTATTGTTAACAGATACTTCATTTCAGGTTTGTCACTTAAAAAATCACTAAGAGTATCAAACAGTTCCATAAATCTTTTCAAACAGTTTCCTTTAGATAGCCATCTGACTTCAGTATGAAGTAAAAGTCTCACATGGTCTTCATTTTGTTCTTCACAAAATAGCTTGAAAAGACGCTCACATTTGGCACTAGCTTTAATAGCATCAACACACTTTATTACTGTATGTAATACTTCATTCAGAACAGGCGAGATGTTTTTAGCTACCAAGTTTTCCCTATGAATAACACAATGCACAAGAATCATTTCTGGATTCGCATCTTTCATCAATTTTAAGCAGCCATTTTTCTTGCCCATCATATTGGGAGCACCATCTGCAGCACAAGATGTTCTATTTTTCATTGGAATATCATTGACATCTAAGTAGTTTTTTAGCTTCTTATATATATCTTTGGAGATAGTGGTGCTTTCTAATCTTTCACAGAACAACATTTCTTCAGCAAAATGTCCTTTATCAATATATCTTACGTAAGTTATGAATACTGCCTCACTGTCTCTCAAAGTTGATTCATCCATTTGCAAGGAGAATTTTCTTGTTTTCAGCTTTTCAATAAGTTGTTTAATATCCTCACTCATTTCATCTATTCTTCTGCTAACAGTATTGTCACTGAGTGGCATAGCTTTTACATCTTTGTCATCTTTTTCAAGTACTGTTTTAAGAAATGCTGATATTGACGGTTTTATTAAATTCTCTCCTATAGTGTGATTTTCTCCAGTTTCAGCGATGAATAAAGAAATTTGATAACTAGCCTAAGAACACGATTATTAGTTGAAGTATGAGCAGTGAATAGAGACTTTAATGTTGTTCTTTTTTCAAAATTTTTCTTTAAAGTTTTAAAGTAACTCAAATCTGAATTAATATGAGCACTATGTTTCACCTTCAAATGCGCCTCAAGATGACCTCGTTTCATTGATTCATTGGTCAAGCATTGCTGGCATAAAAGACAAAAAGGAATCTGATCATCGTGAACAGCGGGTATGAACCCAAATTTTAAATATTCCTCCGAATATTGACGAGTTTTTTTCTTGCTTGCACCACTCATTTTACTATGGGCTATAATAAAAATAAGATCAATTAAAAACTATTGATAATATTAAAATATGTGTTAAAATATATTCAATGTGACATAGAGTAAACGTATACTAAAAATTCATATTTATTTAAATGTATATAACACATTTACTACACTACCACCGCAAATCAAAAGGTATCTATATTTTTTCCACTTGACAAAATTTTCTGGAAAGTTATGCTTCTAAAATTAAAATTGTCGTGCATGCACTATTATAGCCCCAATAATATTTATAAAATATTATTGCTTTCTAGTCCCGATGCAAGAAGTACTTAATAAAGAGTTTAATATTGATAAAAATAAAATCAAATACTTACCAATTATAACTATACAATATATATATGTATATTTATTAAATCAACGAGCTTTTACAACAGTTTTGACTGACACTTATTTCAAATTAACACCAACTGAATGATGTGAAACACTACAGAAGTTGCAATGGGCCAATTAGGTGAGAATAACTGCGTCGTTTAGCGAGTTTTTAAAACGTCCAGGGTTCCCTGCGGCAGACGGCACACTCCGCAGTGAACCCAGGACGAAATTTACTTGACGACACCAATCACCCAGTTGATATTTTGGTCTCGTCAAACGAAATTATACTTAATAATTATTTATCGCAATTATTTAAGAATTGCATTTTTTGTTAAATTTGGCACCGATATCTAGCATTGCATTTAAATGGCCTGGGGCGAAAGAGTTAAAGTCGTGTCAAGTCCATTTTCAAATATACCCCTTAACTATCGAATTGCCCCCCCTGTGGGGCGTGGGCCCCACGTTGGGAAACACCGGTGTAGAGGAATGGTAAAAGAAGGCATTTTTGAGGTCTGAAGTGAGTGGTGTTTGAGAAAATGTGTGACAGTAACTTATAGAGATTAGGGACTACTAGATGGAGGGGAATTACTGCCTCATTGATTAGGTGTAAGGCTTGTATGAGGTGATAAGCTCCTGAAGGTTTTCAAACAGGAAAGATGGGGATATTGCAGGGAGATTCCATGGGGATGAGTAAACCTGGTTTAAGAGGTGGGTAATTACTGGTTTAAGGCCTTAGAAACAGACAGTTACACATTAAACAAAGACTTCACATATTATGAATAAAGAAATTTAAATGAGCGCGCTTTACTTGTTTCAATTCACTAGAAATATTTTCTGACAAACAATGAGACAAGACAGATTACTTACTCACATAGCTTAATATACAATTCTGTTTATTAAGTTTTTCGAGATGGCAGAGAGTTGCCAGCAAAGAGGGAAGGAAGAGAAAGCAGACGGATGGACAGTGTGAGCAGCTGGATGGAAAGAAGGAGGGTCAGAATCTGCAGGAGGAGAGAAGGAGGTTAAAATATTGGTGTGGTGCCACATGGTCAGAGGAGTCAAAAGGATTTAGAGCTCTGAGGAGAGAGGAGAGGGCGAGGAGGAAAGAGGCACAGTCACAGTTTGTAAGGAAGGAGGAGGGGTCGGAGAGGAGACAGAACTGCAGTTTGTAAGGAGGGAAGAGAGGTCAGAGATGAGACAGGCACTGCAGCCAGAGCCACAGCTTCTAAGGAGGGGGGAGAGGACAAAGAACACAGTGGAGAAGGGAGAGGCCCCTGGCCAGCAGGGGAGGAGAAAGAGAGACTGGTGAAATGAGAAAACAGGATTTAGTGAAGGGAAGGGCTTTCTGGAGGGAAGAGACTCCAGCAAAAAGATTTGCTGAGAGACTAGAGAGGGGTCCCGAGAGAGGGGTGCCCCGGGGGTCAGGCAGAAGAAGGAAAGAGTTTGGGAGTCTGCGGAGAAGGAAAGATTAGGAGCAGAGGTTTTAGGTGAGGTTTCTTTGGCCAAAAATGGCCTGTGTGTAGAACAGAAGGCACAGAAATTAAGGACAGGAGAGAAGGGAGAAGAAAGCCTGCACATAAGGAATTTCTGATGCCCTCCCCGTCCGGTGGCAGAAATTGTCAAGATGTCTTAGGATATTGTAATCGAATGTCCTGTTTTCAGGCCAATGGCAGTTATTGTCTAGTCTGTACTGAGGTCATGCCATGTTAGAGAAGAAGATTAATTTCTTCGGTTTGAGGTCTGAGAGACCGAATTTGGTGAGGTTTTTTATGAGACATCCTAGAGGTTTCTGGTCAGAAGGCTTAGACTCTGAAGAGCCCATAGTGGAGACAGGTGAGCAAGAGGGGGCGTCCCCGCCTTTTGTCACTGTCCCAAGAGGAGAGAATCTCCGTGTGGGGGAGTCGTCCCTGATAGAGGTCGTCACCACCTGTCAGGGAGCTCCAAGGACGAGAAGTCCGAGAGAGTGGAGAGGTTTGGCTAGGCGCCTAGTCTTCCGTGCAGTCCACTGAGACTGAGTCAAACCCCTCAAAACGTGAGGCATATCAGAGAAAACCGTCCGACCAGAAAGGGGTATTTTTAGAGAGAAATTTAGAGGCCAACCAGGGAAGGGGAAGGGAGAAACTCCTTACCTTCTGGTCCAGCAGGGGTTCAGGACAGGGTTAGACTGCCGGCCAATCAACCCACAATTACACGTCCAAACAGAATCAGGGAGTAAGCCCGGGACGAGCTGCCGCTGCCCATTGCTTCCCTAGTTGTAAGTTTGGACGGCAAAGAGGGATCGTCCAGGCAGTTAGTACCCTGTCCCGGGTTTCGGCACCAAATGTTGGAATCCATGGGAGTCCAAAAGACCAGAGTAACAGGCTTTATTGAAAGGGAAGAAAGGAACCCTGCCGGGCACTTCTCCTGGGGGAGAAGAGCACCGGTTACAGACTAGGGGCGAGTTATAGTGTTTGGGAGAGCCTGAGGGGATACTGAGGCAAAAGTCCTGGTATGTCCGGAATGCTCCTCCTTGGGGGGCTTGGAGCATGTGGGTGTTGAATCAAAAGTCCTGGTGTATCCGGAGCCCCTCCTTGGGGCGGCTTCTCAGCTTTTTGGAATTCCTCTGTCTCAGGGTCAATAGTCCAGTAAGGGTGAGGTCTGACAGATAAGTGGAACATCAAGAGGGCAGTTTGGAATTTACAAATCTATCAAAAGGGAATGCCCATTTGGATATGGCTAAACAGAATCTCATAAACAACCGTTCTCAAAACTTTTCGAGAGAGAGTTCTGTTTGGTTTCTAGCCTTTATGTTCCTATGAAAATAGCCCTGCATAAAGATCAAGCAGGCCACGTTGTAATCTAAAATCCCGGGTTTCTCTCTAATCTGTCTGATTTGTCTACTTTGTCTGATTCTTGTTTGTGTTTGGTCTTTGTTTAATGTTGTCTAAATGTGATTTTTAAGTTCTTGCATACAAAAATTGGATATGCCGGCTCTAATATTATAAAATATCATCCCACAAATTTATAATTTTAATTAAAACAAGTAAGGCGCACTCATTTAAATTTAAATAGAATGGAATATGAATCCTAAAGACTTGTTAATTTTGACTAAACTGCTTCAAGTTTCAGGCAGCTTGCTGCCGCTACAGAGCTTGAAGCAGAGTAGATTTACCTAACAAAGGTGTAGATTTTTTTAATATAGGAAAATAATAAAAGCCACATTAGAATTTTCCAACTTTAATGTTTAAATTGCCTGTTAATTAATGGAATAGAAATGTTTTCATGAGTATAGGAGAGTCATATCCTGAAACTCCTGCAAATCTTCTTTATCATGTTTCTTACTTAAAAAATTTCTTTTGAATGCTGATATACAGGATTATTCAACAGCTGAGAGACTCTGGAATCCTACAGGAGATGCTGAACCTGTTTCTCCTGCAAACTTTTACCCTCTTTTATTTGATCCAGCTGTTTTGTCTTCTTCCAAATAGCTCCAAATACACAGAAAAGATTTATATAGGTGAATAAGAACCCTTAAACCCCTCAACAAAATCTCTGAGCAAGAGTGAAAAGAAAGATCATTTGAGCTAAAGCCTGCCTTTAAAAGGTTTTGTGACACCTTTAACATTTCATATTATTGGCATCCCTTACAATCCACAGAGACAAGGTATAGTAGAAAGGACCCATCAGACCCTGAAAATGTAGATTCAAAAACTACAGGAAGGTGAGTTAAAACTGTTAATCCAAATTCGGAGGAACCCGAAATATGGAAGACAGGAGCAAAGTCCGTCGTTTACACATTAAAGTTTTATTGTCTAGCTTGGCCAAGCGGCGGGAACTCCGACAGAAATCTGACGGAGAGCGCGCTGGCCCTTTGTTCTACTTAGTTTTTATAGTTTTGTAAGTGGGAAGTACAGAAGCAAAAATTGCAATTAGGAGCTCCTTACCGCTATTGGTTATAGTCATATGTCCTTTAACATGATAGGACCACGTTCAATTTGCAAACCATACATCATTTTGGAGAAAACAAAATTTACAAGTCAACACAATGGTAGAAAAGATATCTCTTTACATATTAAAAGGCCTTCCTATATTTTCTAGTGTTCATCCGCCATCTCTCTGTCCAGAGTCAGAGGTATTAACCGCATTCATTTACATAAGAGAGGTAGTTTCCGTGGGGACAAATGCCCGCAAATGGCTCATAGTTATAAGAAAAGGTTTATTTTGGCTTTTCCCTTCCTGCACCTGGCTAGCCATTCACTCCTTTCCCCACAGGTGTGGTGGAATGTCAGGGAATCTATGCTTTCCTTCCCTTTTCATTTACAATACAATGGCAAGAGCCATCCTGGTTATGCCAATCACACAGTACAGAGACTATTCTCACAATTTCTCTTCACACCTTAACCCAAATTAATAAAATGTCCTGCAAGCCTCCTAAAATATTAATATTAATTCTGTAGCCTTTGGTACTTTACAACACCTGCGGGTGAAATGGCTCAGTGGCTCCTCAAAATATAATTTCCCACATCAGCTTTTAAATCATGTTTTGTTTGTGATTAACAATCTTAATTCAGACAGTCAAGGCCACACTCTCATGTTAAGACATTAGAATCCAGATCTGGAAAAGCCTAAACCAATGGCAAAGTGGAAGGATTTATTAACAGGTCAATGGAAACAGCCAGGTGTAGTTCTAACCCAGGGGAGAGGATATGCTTGTATATTTCTACAGGATGCTGACTCTCCTCTCTGAATCCCGAATCAGCTAATCCGCCATGTCTCACCAGAGGCCTCCGCTACTGCCGCTGGCCCCTCCTTATCTCCACCCTCCTCCTTATTTGTCCAGCCCGGAGGAGACTCCTGTGCCACCCTCGTCACCAGTGACTCTCCAGCAAAGGCCATTAAGGAACTCTCCATATGATCCTGTTTCCCAAACTATGCAGCAATTGTCACTACAGGAAGCTAGACAACCTCCCTATCATGATCAACGGCTGGCTCACTCTACTCAAACCATCAACACACCAACTTGGGGCCAGTTGAAGGCGCTATCTAAGAGGGCTGATTTAATTTGTGACCAACAAAATATACATCGTAACCCTACTACTATGTTTGTTGCTATGCTAGCTGTAGTTTCAATTCAGGTACTTACTGTTGGGGCTATTGGATAAAACAAATCTTATTGGGCTTATATTTCTTTTTTTGTTTGTTTGGTTTTTGGGTTTTTTTTTTATTTATTCATTTTAGAGAGGAGAGGGAAAGACAGAGAGAGAGAGAGGGAAGAAACAGAGAGAGAGAAAGGGGGGAGGAGCTGGAAGCATCAACTCCTATATGTGCCTTGACCAGGCAAGCCCAGGGTTTCAAACCAGTGACCTCAGCATTTCCAGGTCGACACTTTATCCCACTGCGCCACCACAGGTCAGGCGGGCTCATATTTCAAATCCACCATTAGTTAAGCCTGTTACTTGGGGAGGAGATAATATACCTGTATTTAATAATCATACTAAATTCTTGGGAGGATCATCTAGTTCTTTTATTATGCATAAAACTAATTTAAATTTCTCATTCCATGGAAAAATAGATAATGTACCTATATGTTTTATGTTTAATAATACTCTTTAAGATTTTTGGGTGTTTTCCTACTACACTTAAGACTATTTTGACTGACTCTCCTAAAAGTAATAAACCTGGACACATAACAGGAGACTTATGGTCTCTCACAATTTTAATGCCTGGAGGCCCTGACCCCCATGAGTATAATCCTGTTACCTTGCCCCCTAAGGGTTTTCACCCATGTAAACTTTATCCTCCAAAAAAGGCAGCTCAGAAGCCTTACTGGTGGTCTGTGGAGAATAGACTTGGTTCCCCCCATGGCAAGAATGTGCATATCCCAATTATATGAATTATATAACAGCATATGCTGTTAATTTCACTGTACAAGATTGGTGTAGTCTTTATTATGCTCATGATTATAGGATACTAGTGCAGGAAATGAAATATGTATATAATTGGGCAAATGAATATGATCCTTTAATAAATAAATATATCACACGCTGGCAAACTACTGGATGGATACCTGCACAGCTGACTTATCAGGACGGATCAACCACCAGATATCAAACAAAGCTTTAGCAACAAATTGCAGCTGCCACACCCATGCATATGGTTAAGCCTCACCCTTATCCTGTTCAAAATATTTTTGTTCAGGCTTGTGTACAGGCTCCTTATGTGCTCTTGATTGCTACAATGGACAGTAATCTTTTTGTCATCACTGATAATTCTGTTTAGCATTTCCTGCTCTCACAGTGTTTTAACAAACTCTTTTTTTTCTTTTTTTTTAATTTTTTTTTATTTATTCATTTTAGAGAGGAGAGGGAGAGACAGAGAGAGAGAGAGGAGAGACAGAGAGAGAGAAGGGGGGAGGAGCTGGAAGCATTAATTCCCATATGTGCCTTGACCAGGCAAGCCCAGGGTTTCGAACCGGCGACCTCAGCATTTCCAGGTAGACATTTTATCCACTGCGCCACCACAGGTCAGGCCAAACTGTCTATCTTATTAACACCAAAGCTCAAGCTATGTTTATTTTACAGCTGCCGCCTTACATGATGTTACCTGTTAGTCTGTCTCAGCTTTGGTATGATGACTCAGGGTTGCATGCACTACAGCAGGGGTCCCCAAACTTTTTACACAGGGGGCCAGTTCACTGTCCCTCAGACCACTGGAGGGCCGGACTATAAAAAAACTATGAACAAATCCCTATGCACACTGCACATATTTTATTTTAAAGTAAAAAAACAAAATGGGAACAAATACAATATTTAAAATAAAGAACAAGTAAATTTAAATCAACAAACTGACCAGTATTTCAATGGGAACTATGCTCCTCTCACTGACCACCAATGAAAGAGGTGCCCCTTCCGGAAGTGGGATGGGGGCCGGATAAATGGCTTCAGGGGGCCGCATGCGGCCCGCGGGCCGTAGTTTGGGGACCCCTGCACTACAGGCTGCTTCTGAAGCACTTGCTCGCCATAGAGAAAAGCGATTTATTGCAGAATTAATTTTAGGAATTACTGCTCTTATTGCTATTATAGGATCTGTAACTACTTCTACCACCACTTTAGCTCAATCAGTTCACACTGCAAATCATGTAGATAGTTTATCTCATAATATATCTCTTGTTTTAGCAGTCCAGGAGACTATAGACAGGAAGTTAGAAATGAAAGTGAATGCTTTGGAGGAGGCTTTTATTCACATAGGAAATGAGCTATTAGCTATGAATGTTAGGATGACTCTTAGATGCCATGCAGGGTTTAAATGGATATGTGTAACTCCTCTAGAATACAATCAGTCTATCATAGCATGGAATAATATATAGAATCATTTATTAGGTGTATGGAATAATAGTGCTATTAGTTTAGATTTGAAAGAATTACATCAGCAGATACAAAATTTAGGACATTCAGGCTCTTTAGTCTCTGCCTCAGAAGTAGCTGATCAATTTGTTGAAAATATTAAAAGTGGCTTGGCCTGTGGTGGCGCAGTGGATAAAGCGTCGACCTGGAAATGCTGAGGTGGCTGGTTCAAAACCCTGGGCTTGCCGGTCAAGGCACATATGGGAGTTGAGGTTTCCTGCTCCTCCCTCCCTTCTCTCTCTCTCTCTCTCTCTCCTCTAAAATGAAAAAAAAAAGAATTAAAAATAAATAAATAAAACCTTTAAAAAAAAAAAAAAGAAAAGAAAATATTAAAAGTATGTTTTCTATGCATTACCTGACCTCTTTAGCTACCAATATAGGCATAATAATAGCTGCGATAATTACCGCTCTTCTTGTCCTTCCAGTTATCTTCTGACTCTTAAACAACAGTCTCAGGGAAACAGCAGTACAAATTCAAAAGCTTCATTTAAAAAACAAAAAAAGGCCCTGGCCTGTTGACTCAGTGGTAGAGCGTCAGCCTGGTGTGCAGGAGTCCCAGGTTCGATTCCCGGCCAGGGCACATAGGAGAGGCGCCCATCTGCTTCTCCACCCCTCCCCCTCTCCTTCCTCTCTGTCTCTCTCCTCCCCTCCCACAGCCAAGGCTCCATTAGAGCAAAGTTGGCCCGGGCGCTGGGCATGGCTCTGTGGCTTCTGCTTCAGGCTCTAGAGTGGCTCTGGTTGCAACAGAGTGACGGCCCAGATGGACAGAGCATTGCCCCCTGGTGGGCATGCCGGGTGGATCCCAGTCGGGCGCATGCGGGAGTCTGTCTGACTGCCTCCCTGTTTCCAACTTCAGAAAAATACCAAAAAATAAAAATAAAAGCCTGACCTGTGGTGGCGCAGTGGGATAAAGCGTCGACCAGGAAGTGCTGAGGTCGCCAGTTCGAAACCCTGGGCTTGCCTGGTCAAGGCACATATGGGAGTTGATGCTTCCTGCTCCTCCCCCCTTCTCTCTCTCTGTCTCTCCTCTCTCTCTCTCTGTCTCTCTCTCTCTCTCTCTCTCTCTCTCTCTCCCTCTCCTCTCTAAAATGAATAAATAAATAAAAAATTTTAAAAAAATCTTCAAAAAAACAAAACATTTAAAAAAAATAAAAATAAAAAACAAAAAAGGGGGAGATGTAGGAAGCTGATCAACAGCTGCTGGTTGACACAGTCACAGAAAGAAGACGTGCAACAATACTTCCCCCTTTAACTTTCTGAATTAATTTGGTTTTCTTCCCCCCCTTTTTCTGGGTGTGTGTGCTATCATTTATGGCCCAGGAATAATAGCCCCGTGCTTTCCCTGCAGATTCACAGTAATTTCTCTGGAAATGAGACAGAGGGTGTGAATTCCACAGAAAAGCCTGTAAACCCCCTTGCGTGGGCTCATAGACATAGGAGGCTGGCTATGATATCCCCCCAAAAGAGCTAAGTCTGTAGGAGAATTCCATCCTATAAATCATATTAGGAAAAATTAGATTGTGACTTATGAATATGTAGGAAACAGTAGCTTAACACAAAAGCACCTTTCAGCCTTCACCTAATCCATTACTTTACCTCCCTAGCCTTTTCATATAATAGAATAGAAAAACTTTCCATTCTTCTTACATACCTGACCTGCAGGTGGTGGAACACTCTGAGAAAAATAAAGTTAGAACTTAACTATATATGAATATAGTAGACAAATAAAATTTGACTAGACAATAGGCCATTAGGTAAGGTAGAGTTATTAATCAATACTGACCTTTTAGAAGCTTGCTCAAAAACTGTTGTTGCTGTTTTCAAGTTATTGTATAACTATACGTACTTAGAATGACTTACCACCTGATTTATAGCTTATAGAAATATACTAACATTGCCTAGAAATATGTAACCATAGTGAAACAAAAACAATTATTAATCAATGTATTCTGTTTCCATGTGATTGTAACTTAGTGTGTGTGTATAAAAATAAAGCTATACTGTCCATTGGCGGAGATGCCTGGCAGTGAATGCTAAAGAATTCGGCTCTCTCACTTGTTTCCTGCAGACACCATCTCTTCCTGTGGGACCCCTGGATTCACCCCAGACTGGACACCTGGACACTAGCAGAAGCTTCTCAACCTTTGAACCCTTTCCTGCAGAGCTGCAAGGTTTTAGTCAATCAGCCTTCTCTGCTCCTGAGCCTATGCTCTGCTAACTTGCTTACTGATGAGAGAAACAAATAAATACAATGAGTCTGCAGAGATCTGGGCTCTCAGTCCTAGAGGCAGGGAGTTCTCTGTACCCATCTTTTCTCTATGTGTGTCTTGTGTGTTGATTCTGAAGTCCTGCATCTCCTCCCTCTCGTGCACACACATTGCCGGGCTGGACTTAGAATGAGGGCTGTCTCAGCTGTAGGGTGGAGTTCCTCATGATACAAGAGGGGCTACACGCAAAGCCCAACACCCCAGCTCAGTGCACCGGTTTTCAGGGGAGACTGAGGTGCGGGTGGCCACTGTCTAGCAAAAATTATTTTCTTTCTTCTCTTTTTTTAAGGATATTTTTCTTTCTTTTTAAAATTGATTTGAGACAGAGAAAGAGAGACAGAAAGGGAGAGAAAGGGAAGAGAGAGGAGAGAAGCACTAGCTTGAAGCTGCTGAACTTTAGTTGTTCATTGATTGCTTCTCACACATGCCTTGACCAGGGTCAAGGCTGGCCAGTTAACCCTTGGTCAAGCCAGCAACCTCGGGCTCAAGCCAGCAGATTTTGGGCTTTAAGCCAGTGACCTCAGGATCATGTTGATACCAGGGATCTCAAGAGAGCAACCTTGGACTCAATCCAGCGACCTTGGACTTCAACCCCTAACCTTGCAATCATGTCAATGATCTCGTGTTCAAGTCAGCAACCCACAGTCAAGCTGGCAAGCCCACACTCTGTTGTAATGTACCATTCCACCGGGTTTACATAGAGACACCAAGTCCAAATAAATTTTTAAGGAGTTTTAATAAAGGAGGAGATTTATTAATATGCCAGCTGCATATGACCATCACAGGGTATAGCTGACCCAAATCATGCTGTCCCATATACAGCCCCTGAGGCAGGTTATATACCTTTGATTATACACAGGTTGGTGGGAAAAGGAGGAGGGAGAAAGATGACACAATTTATTAGTAAGATTATAACATTCGTCTATAAGATTTAAAAAAATATTCCTATATATCAAAACTTACAAGGTAACACAATAGCGAAAAATGTTGTTCTACATATTAAAAGACATTCCCAAATTTTCTAGTGTTCATTTGCCATCCCTTTGTCTAGAGGTATATACATTAATTACACTTTTTTCAGGAGGAGAGGGGGCATCTACATGGGGCCATGGGATAAGCATTTGTGAATGGCCCATTAGGGAAAGAAAAAGAGAACAGGAAAAGGGCTTGCCTTACCCCCCCCCCCCAACCTGGCTAGGTGTTTCCCCGGTTTCTCATAGAGGTGGGGGAGGGGAATCTAAGTCTCCCCAGCACAAAATCTTTTTACAATACGACGCTGTTGTCTACCCTGAGTTGGTGCAAATCACACACAAGTATAAAAATCATATTTACAAAATCTCTCTGTATGCTTAGCCCAAATTATAAAACACCCTTTAAGCTTCCTAGTAAAGGGTTTTTTTTCTACACAGTATGTCTCTGCAAGCCAGGAAATGTCCACATTCCTTTTTCCCTCACCCCCTGCAGAAAGGAGAGAGCAAAAAAACCTGACTCTTTTTCCTAAATTATTTTTTTTTACATTTTTTTTTATGTGCCTTGACTGCGGGCCTTCAGCAGACTGAGTGACCCTTGCTCGAGCCAGCGACCTTGGGCTCAAGCTGGCGAGCTTTTGCTCAAACCAGATGAGCCGTCGCTCAAGCTGGCGACCTCGGCGTCTTGAACCTGGGTCTTCCACATCCCAGTCCGACGCTCTATCCACTGCGCCACCGCCTGGTCAGGCTTTTTCCTAAAATATTAATATTAATTTTTCTATTCCTTGGCACCTTACCACAACTCTAGCCGAAGACCTTGGGGTTTCATACTGGGGACCTCAGTGTCCTGACTGATCCCCACTGTGCCACCACTGGTCGGGCAAGCACATATAATTCTCTTGAAGTCTCCAATAATTATCTTTCCGGGTTAGCTTTGTTTAGCAGTTTCCATAGAGACCTCGTCTCTCTGTCCCTCCGAGCCCCTTCCTGACTCACTTCTGCTTCTTTGTCTCCCTTCTCTCCTCCCCTCCCCTCCCAGATCTTACAAATTTCTGTGTTTCTGCTCTCTCTCCCACATTCCGTCTCCCTTTTTCTTATACAGAACAAGTCAAGCTTCTCCGAGCCTTCCCCTCGCTGACCCAGCCATCAGCCAGCTACAGTCTCTAAGTTTTGGGTTTACATTTTCTTTTTTATTTTATTTTACTTATTGATTTTATGGGGGAGGGGAAAGAAGTATTGACTCATAGTTGCTTCTCTTTAATTGTCCATTGATTGTTGGTCGTTATGTGCCTTGATCGGGTAAGCACAGAGTTTTAAACCTGAGACCTCAGCCTTCCAGGTCAATGCTCTATCCACTGCGCCACCACAGGCCAGGCTGAGTCTACATTTTCTACAGAACGTCTCCATTCTAGTGCTGGGGATGTCAAGGTTAGGAAGATGAGTCCCCACTCCACAGACTTAGCTCTAGTGTGGGGACACCAACCATACAGATATTTAAAATTTAAAACTAAAGAGTATAAAATGGAAAATGAGCTTGTCCTTCCAAGCTCACCAAAAGCACAGACAATGACAAATGTATCCAGAATTTCTTCCCTGGAAGTTTCTAGACCAGCTGCCACAGATTAGTTGTGATCAGAGTTCCTCCATCTCACTATGTTTCTTCAACTTCTATCTCTCCTCAGGTTCCCTCGCTCACCTCACTCCGCAGCACCCAGCCCATTTCAGGACTGGTTCTCTGACACATAAATAGCAATTTTCTGATTTGCTCTGAGTGTCAGAGACTTAGAAAGCCATGTCACACACTCTTGCTGTACATGTGAGCACTGTCCTCACCATGGACCACGGTCCGATCACCTCTCCTCACTCCCAGAGCCATCACCCTACCTGTCCAGTATCAACTCTCCCTGGATCATTGCAATCCCCTAACAGGACTCGCCACTTCCACCCTGAGTGCCTAACAGTGTCTATGGTCCACACGGCAAACACAGCACCTTTTCAAAACATGTGCAGATATGTCACGGGTGATCTGGGACCTCTCCCATGGCTGCCCCTCCCACTCTAGTAAAAACAAAGTCATGGCCACGATCAGCAATGGCCTGCAAGTACTTGCCCTCACTTTCCAAAGAATCTTGCTCAGGCCACCTGTCCCTGTGCCAGGACTTACTTACTCACCTGGAAACTCTCCTCCCAACACAGCAGCACAGTTCACTCCCCTTTGTTTCAGTTTAAGTCTCAGTTCAAAAGACACTTCTCAGTGAGGCTTTTGTTGTCAAAATGCAGACACCACCACCACCCGTGAATAGGTAACATATCCCTCACCTTGTTCCAGCTTCCCATTGATGAGAGCAGTGAGGCCTTCCTGTGGTGACACAGGGCTCCATCTAGTCCCCTAGTGGGGCACAGGGCTCAGACACAGGGCTCCCATCTAGTCCCCTAGTGGGGCACAGGGCTCAGACACAGGGCTCCCATCTAGTCCCCTAGTGGGGCACAGGGCTCAGACACAGGGCTCCCATCTAGTCCCCTAGTGGGGCACAGGGCTCAGACACAGGGTTCTCATCTAGTCCCCTAGTGGGGCTCAGGGCTCAGACACAGGGCTCCCATCTAGTCCCCTAGTGGGGCTCAGGGCTCAGACACAGGGCTCCCATCTAGTCCCCTAGTGGGGCACAGGGCTCAGACACAGGGTTCTCATCTAGTCCCCTAGTGGGGCTCAGGGCTCAGACACAGGGCTCCCATCTAGTCCCCTAGTGGGGCACAAGGCTCAGTACAGCACAAACCAGGCAGAGACCCGGCCCAGCTCCAGAGCTCCCCTATGAGAGGCTCTCTCCTCCTCACCACCTGCGAGGTGGGGGTATTTGGAAACCTAGGTCACAGAGCCAACCAGCTGAGTCTCCCCACCCTGCACCTGCAGTCCCCAGACCTCCCCCTCCAGGCCACGTGAGACAGTTTCTCTCCGGGAGGCCCCGGGCCCCTCGCAACAGAATCACCTGGGAGGCTTGTGGGAACTTGGACTCCGTGACCTCACCCTGTGTCTTCTCACTCTGACTCTCCCAAGGGGAGCCTGGCAGCTGTATTTTATTTCTTTCTCCTAGTTTCATTGAGATCTTCCCATATAACACGTAAGTATAAGCACACAGTGTGATGATCTGATACATGTACACGTTATAAAATGAGGACCACAATAGGGTGAGTTAACACCTCCATCCACTCACATAATTACCAGTTATTCCGCAGTGACAGCATTTAAGATCTACATTCCTAACAACACAACTTCAAGCACAAAGCAGTGTCGGTATAGTCGCCTTGCTGACTTAGACTCCCAGGTTCCACTAGTAGAAGTGTGGACCCTCTGACCAACGCCTCCCTCCTGCCCCTCCCCCCCCCCCCCCCCCAGTTCCTGGCAGTGACCATTCTGCTCCGTTTCTATGGGTTTGGCTCTTTTATCTTCCACATATAAGTGAGGTCACACGGTTTTTGTGTCTCTGACTAGCTTCACTCAGCATAACGCCCTGAGCCCATCTCTGCTGTGAAAAAGGGGACGGGACCTGCACACAGGCCCCTGGGGTGGTCATCACATAGAACACTGCAGAGCTGCCCTCACCAGGGAAGGAGCCGGTCCACCTGCGGACCCGCGTCTGACCCGAGGCCCCGACTCCGTGTCCACTTCTCCTTTCCCGGCAGTTCCACATTTCACATACAGAAATGTTCAGTTCTGAAACTTGTCTGACCATCAGCCTTAAGTGTGTGACGGGACAGGAGCCATGTAGGAAGGAGACAGGGTGGAAGCAGCCCCATAGAAGGAGACCATCCATCACTGTGCCCCAGTGTCCAGGGGGAGGAGATCCAAGGAGGGCGTGGCCAGGTGTGCTTGATGACCACGTGGAGGGAATTCACTGGAGGACAGACTGCAGTGGGTCAGGTGTGGACACCAGGAGTGGGGAGCAGGTATAGAAGATTCCTCAGGGCAGTTGTCTGTGAGGGGACATTAGGGGGAAAGAGGTCTCAGCACCCACTGTTCCCCTGGTTTAATGCAAATGCTGCTCCCACATGGAACCAGAACCCTAAGTGTGTGAGTGGGGGGGGTACATTTTCAGGGCAGTGAGGGAGGGAGAGAAGTGAACACAATTCTGCATCATACTGGGATGCACTGTGTCCAGATTGGTTCGTGATTTTGCTGATATAACAGCGATTTTCAACCTTATTTATCTCATGGCACACAAACTATTTACTAAATTTTTTATCTCATAAACATATGCATTTTCTGCCTATCTGACCAAAAAAAAAAGTATAATTTTAATTTATTCACACCAGAGGTCTATTGTAGTAGTGAATGTTATCCTTTTTCCTTTTTTTTCTTTTTAATGAGAAAGAGAGAGAGACTGTGACAGGGGCAGACAGACAGGAAGGGAAAGAGATGAGAACTATCAATTTTTCATTGTGGCCCCTTAGTTATTCATAGATTGCTTTCTCATATGTGCCTTAACCAAAGGGCTCCAGCCTAGGAAGTGACGACTTGCTCAAGCCAGCGACCTTTGGGCTTAAGCCAGCAACCATGGGGTCATGTCTATGATCACACGCTCAAGCCAGCAACACTGTGCTCACTCTCTTGACTCCTGACTGCTAGTTCCTGCTCTTCTTCCTGTTTTATCCCATATTTACCTTCATGTCCCTCAATTTCATGTTCATATTGCAATGATTTGATTTTTGGAGAGTCAAGTATAAAGCTCCTTTATTTTTTATAATGAGGGTTTCGCTATTACCTACACATTATAAGAGCCGAAGCAATACATGAAGAGGATGTAACCAACTCCAACCTATATTAGCCTTTCATGCAGGACAGGGACATTTCTAGCCCTCACTCCCTCTCACCATCCACACATAAAAGGGGGAAGAGAATACTGAGAGTCTCTTGTGAGTTTATAGCCGATGGGCACTGGCTGAGGGCAGGATGTGTGGAAACATGGAACTTATAGACAACTTCTAAATCTCAACAGCATGAAGATAAACAATCTAATTATAAAATGAGCAAAGGGCCTGAATAGACACTTCTCCAAAGAGAACACACAGATGGCCAATAAGGCCTATGAGAGAATGCTCAATGTCACTAATCATCAGAGAAACTAAAACTAAATCCACAATGAGTTACCACCTCAACCTGCCAGAATGGTGCTCATTAACAAGTCAACAAACAACAAGTGCTGGTGAGGATGTGGAGAAAAGGGAACCCTCCTGCACTGCTGGTGGGGATGCAGACTGGTGCAGCCACTGTGGAAAACAGTATGGAGATTTCTCAAGTAATTAAAACTGGAACTGTGGTGTTATGACCCATCTATCTCATTTCTAGGAATACATCCTAAGAATCCTAAAACTTTAATTAATTAAAAAGATGATGTGCACCCCCAAGGTTATTGCAGCATTGTTTACAATAGCCAAGAACTGGAAACAGACCAAGTGTCCGTCAGTGGATGGTGAATAAAAAACTGTGGTACATTTACACCATGGAATACTACACAGCTGTGGAAAGGAAATCTTACCTTTTGACATGGCATGAATGGACCTGGAGATTATTACGCTAAATGATATAAAGCAGGTGAAGAAAGACAAATAACATATGATCTCATTTATATGTGGAATTTAATGAACACAATAAACTGAGGAAAATACAGAAATAGAAGCGGGTAAAAGGGAACAGATGAACAGCTGTAAGAAGAAAGGGGGAAGAAGGGAAGAGATAAGAGGAGGTGAAGGAGCCAAATTATATATGCGGAACACATAGAACAGGGTAGCAATTCCCAGAGGAAAAGGGGGGGGAGGGGAGCAAAGGGGAGCAATGGGAATGGACAGAGACCTTGCATGGGGCATGGGGGGCACGATGCTAGGGGGGACAGAGACCTTGCATAAGGCATGGGGGGCACGATGCTGGGGGGACAGAGACCTTGCATGGGGCATGGGGGACACAATGCTGGGGGGACAGAGACCTTGCATGGGACATGGGGGGCACGATGCTGGGGGGACAGAGACCTTGCATGGGGCATGGGGGCACGATGCTTGGGGGACAGAGACCTTGCATGGGGCATGGGGGGCACGATGCTGGGGGCACAGAGACCTTGCATGGGGCATGGGGGGCACGATGCTGGGGGCACAGAGACCTTGCATGGGGCATGGGGGGCACGATGCTGGGGGGAGGGATGATATATTGAGTGGGACATGTGAAACCATGTAAACACAATACATTTAAAATAAAAATTAAAAATAGAAAACACTAAGAACTATCAAAAAAGAGCTGCTAGAATTAGCATAACTGGTTTCTAATACTGAAGGGGGAGGCACTTCTAGAAGGAACACAAGGCCTTGGTGTCCCCAGGGTGAGGACAATGGACACAGGGACAGCACAGGGGGACTGAGGACTCGACCCCACGTGGGGACTCCTGATGTCCTCCTGAAGCAAAGTCGTCAGAGGGATCCATGTGGACAAAGGGCAGCTGGAGAGGTAACACTTCGGTCCGGTTCTGACCCAGCTGCCAGGATGGCACCTCCTCCTGTCCTGCCCCCAGTTCACCTGGGGCAGGTGGGAGCCCCCTCTCCACCCTCTGCCAGCCTGAGGACAGCTAACGAAGGCGGGCACCAACCTGACCCACACTCAGGGCCACAGGCCGCTTCCTCCCTGGTTCTGTGACACATTCAGTTATAGGGACGGCTCTACCCTCCCCACCGCCTTAGAAATAAGAGAAGGTGAGTGATGGCAGCAGATCACTGTCTTGTTCCCTCTGTGACAGCCAGGGCCAGACAGATTAGAAGCCAGTCTCAGACACCTGAGGGCTTACTGTCTTCAAACGCAAAGACCCACTCATGCTTGCTCTTCTCAAAATGCACCCAGGAGTGTGTGCTCTGCCACAGGCTGTGCCATCGGCCAGGACAGCAGCACCCAGCCTCAGAGCCCCAGTGACCAGAGGGACGGGGCCGTTTGAAATATGCTCCATTGCCAAAAAGTCACTGAACATGAACATAGTGATGTCAACGTCTCAGACCACAGACCCAGTCTCCTCACCCCTGCTTGTGAGGCTTCCCGTGGGCACGGCAGCGGGCACAGCGCAGGGTCCTAAAGCTTCATGTCCCCGTGTCCTTAGTTCAGTTCGGGCAGGAGCAGCTTACTGAGTATCAGGTATGTGTTAAGCACTGGGGTAGGATCTTTAGAGAAAGCATTTGATCCAATAACAACCCACTGAAATGAGAAAGGAAGCTCAGAGACAGCATTCTGCACCAGAGATCACACAGCCAGGCATCTGTCAGGACCAAACCCATGCTGAGCAGCTCACAACAGTCTTCTTGAAGACGAAATTTGTTTTCGGCCAGAACACAGTATCCCAACATGTCACCAGCCTCGCTGTCCTATGTGATGACCAAGGTTCCAATGTTTTGAACTAGTTCAGTCCGTTGCTTGGCTGAATTTACGTAGAAACGCTATCCCCCTGCTCATGCACAGACATTCAGAACTCTTCATCATCCTGTGCCTCTGTCAGCTCAGGGCAGTCCGACTCATCACAGATCCTGTAATGATCCTGGCAGAAGCGGTGGGCATTTTACCAGTGAGAGCTTTTCTGAAACCCTGGAAATAGCTCCACGCTTCCCCAGGATTCAGGTCTTCTCTCTGTCAACGTAAAAAAGAAACTTCCAAACCTGTAGGAATTTTTATGCATTTATTTGAGCAAAACTGTCGTTGATTTCCGGGAAACAGTCTCAAAGAATTGAGAAAATGCTCCAATAAATGGTGGTTTCACCACTTCTTTTATACATTGGAATCAAAGGAAAGATGTAAGGGAGTTACATGAAATTGATTGGTGATAGATTTGGAAGGCAGGAGAAGGGACCATGGGGAAATCTCTGGGATTGGAATAAAGTAAAAATGGACATGCTGGCCTGACCAGGAGGTGGCGCACTGGATAGAGTGTCAGACTGGGATGCGGAGGACCCAGGTTCAAGACCTCAAGTTCGCCAGCTTGAGGGCAGTCTCATCTGGTTTGAGCAAAAGCTCACCAGTTTGAACCCAGGGTCTCGAGCAAGGGGTTACTCGATCTGCTGAAGGCCCACGGTCATGGCACATATGAGAAAGCAATCAATGAACAACTAAGATGTCACAACGAAAAACTAATGATTGAAGCTTCTCATCTCTCTCTGTCCCTGTCTATCCCTCTCTCTGATTCTCTCTGTCTCTGTAAAAAAAAAGGACATGCAGAAACTTCTTTTACTTCCAGAGGCATAAGATAGTTAAATTAATTAACATAATAATAACAGTGAAGCCCTTTGTGGTTCCTGCTCTGGTGGGAAGCCTGCCCTCAGGGGGCAGAAAGAGAGGATCACCCCTACACTTCACAGGCATGTGATCAGTACATTATTGTAGATGCAAAGGCAGCAGACAGGCTTCAAAGCAAGCACTGACCTTTGTTCAGATAGAGAATACCTCCCTAGGACATGACTACCCACCATAAACTGCTTTTAGTTAAAAAGTTTCCATTTCAGACCATCCTGTGTGGTTACCTTAAGTCCCTGAGTTTGTAAGGACACCATGCAGGCTCCCCTGAGCTTGTCACGTTCTCCACACCTACCAGAGCTCTTTAAGGGAATCACTTAATACAATGAATGCTGTGTTTAAAAGGAAGATTCTAAAAAATCTAAAAAGAAGCCAGTGTTGAGTCCTCTGCCCACAGACCCATTTCTCCCAGCCTACTCCAAGGAGGAAACCAAAGAGGAAGGAAGGAGATGGGAGAGGGGAGGCAGGAGAGCAGAGACAGGAGAGAGGAGACTGCCTTTCACCACCAAGCTTCCTGCTGTGACAGTGCTGCCACCTTCTGGTACAAAGAGGAAATTCAGAAGAAAAAATTGCCTATCAATGTCGTTCAATAGATAGACCATATAGATGTGATCCTATATACATATCACTAGAATTAAGTATATCAACTTTCAAGCTCCTACCTTTTAAAATATATCACAAAGGGCCTGGACAACGAGAGAAACTCCTCGTTGTGCCCCCCTCCAATTCTTCCCACCACCCAGCAGCCAGTCCGGGAACATATAGAAAAACTTTGAAGGCCTTATGCTAAGTAAATAAGTCAAACAGACAAACAGAACATCTTTATATAACTATTAAGTAAAATCTTAAAATACCCACAAACTCATACAGATACAAACAGAGAACATCTTGGAGGTCTTGACAACAAAAGACAGGACCAGGACTGACAGGGCCTCACTGGGCAAACTCCCCGGACTGCCCACCAGGGGGCATACAGGACACGACCAGATGCTGCAGAGTGCAGAGGGCCCCATACAGGGCGCACAGGGGCTCCTTGGCTTCTGGCTCCCAGGCTGACGTGGGGCTGTTCAGCTCCCTCTTCAGGCCACACTCGGCCAGCAGGCCATAGGTTATGGACAAACTCTCCCCCTGGAGCGGGGCCAGGAGCTCAGAGTTGAGGGTGAAGGGGACGCTCCCAGAGCATAGGAAGTTGGGCTCCAGGATGTTCCGCACCTTGAAGAAACAGCCCAACATGTGACAGGTCAGTCTCTGAGGTCAGGAAGAGAGAACCTTCAGTCCCAAGAGCCAGGGGTCATGCAGGGACACTACAAGGGCAGGAGCTTCCGAGTTACCACAGACATGGAAATGTTATTGGAAATCCTTGAGCTCTGGTACCTCAGCACCTAACAGTGACACTAACATTTACCCTGCAGAACACAGTGTGCTTGGAATTGTACATGTGTGCTCTCATGTGCAACATGCACATGTATACACGTATGTCTATAAATACATGTGTACTTATATATTCATACATGGAGAGCGAGTACATGCAATTTGCACATGGTAACCATGTGAATAAAGCAGGGGTATAGCTCACATCCTGTGACCCCCCCAAACCTGTATTCTTATATAGCTATTTTAGAACGGAAGAGGCCCACTACCTGGGTAACCATGGAAACTGAGATCATCTCAAGGTAGACGCGTGCGCACTGGCCGGCTCTAGAGGGAGACGCAGCCCCGATTTCCCAGGGGCCACGCGGGGTCTCGGCTCACTCCCAGCAGACACCTCAGTCCTCCCCCTTCTCTCAGAATCACTCTTCCCTCTGGTTCCCTCCCCTCTTCCCGGGACGCTGCCCTGGGGAATCTCACCAGGTCCCGCTGTTGGGAGAGGACCTCCTCCATGGAATAGGCCAGCAGATCATGTTGGATGTCACTCAGCACTGGGGACAGGGGGACATTTGGGGAAAGAGTCAGATGACCCTCTCCCTACATGAACTGAGAGACCCTTAAGAGGCAAACTACAAGGCAGAGGAATAAAACGCGCGAGACTTGAAGGTCTAGTTCCTGCCCTGGAAATCCTCCTGCTCCTGGGATGGTGCCCAGGACACCACAGAGCACGGGCAGAGGGTGGGTCCTGGGCCGCAGCCTGGGTGTATCACCCCAGTGGTACGCTGGGGGGGAGCAGGGACGGTCTTCCCAGACCTCAGGCCTGTGTCACAGGGCAAGTTTGTCCCCTGAGCCCTCCTGACCTGGGACAGAAGTGTGCTGTGAGGGTTAAAGGTCACAACGTTTGAAGGGTTTATGTGAGGTGGCTTCTAATGCCTCCCTTTCATGGGGTCTTTGGGACGAAGCATATGACTTCCCCATTCTTCCTCCAGATCATTCTCACCCATTATGGCTTCAAGCAGGTAAAGGATAAAGTCCTCTGACTTGCTCCAGTGACAGTCTAAGTTCTTTCGCAGTTCATTTAGTATAATGCCACCAGAGACACTCAAATGACCCAAAGGTTCCTGTTTAAGCTATGGGAGACAGGTATTATTTATTAATGATGACAATAATAACATATTGTAATTCTGTGTGTATATGTGATTTACCAGGAGTAAGGGGCAATGGCTCTATGCACTCCCAGGGGATTCAGATCACCCTCAGTCTGTAGGGCGGCACTCTCCACCCTGATCATGGCACATAGGGACACAGACCCTGATCTGAGACATCTGTCATCCCCTAAGATTACCCCATTCTCTCTTCCCCATACATCCTGGAAGCCAGATCTGCACAACATCCCCTGTTTACAACTTTGATCACCCTCAGGTGGCAGTGGGACCCCTCACCATGTCCATAAGGTCCTGAAGAGCCTCTCGGTCCCCAAGCATGACCCGGATGTTGGAAAACACAGTGTTTCAAGCGTCCTTTGAGAGCTGAGCCTGTTTTATTGTCATGAAAACCTCCTCTTGTAGGTGCTTGAAATCTGCCCTCGGGCATTAATGCCAAGCAGAAAGCAGAGACAATCCTCAGATTAGGACACTCCTTTCCCAACAACACGAGCAAAATGCCCCTTCCCTTTAAGCCTCTGACCCAAAGCATCTCTGCAGACAGCACGTTGGAGCTCTGGGGTGGAGCTGTCGTGATTGGCTGGAGACACGGAACATCTCAGCTGAGTGGGGGGGGGGGTGCAGGAGGAGAGAGGGGGCTCTGGGAAGGGCTCACGGGAAAAGGGAGAAACAGACCAGGTGCTCGTTTCTGGGACACATCTGAGACACTACAGTCTCTATGGGACGGCAGAGGTGAGAATGCTGGGGAGTGCAGCATGGACTAGAACATGAGGCTATGAAAACAGTTATATAAACTTAAGAATATAAGAAGCTGGATACTCCATGTAATTGTGCCTATATCGTCAGGGTCTATAAAGAAGTAAGCAAAAAATGGACACTGTGGGCTCTCTGCTTCTGCTAGGACACGGGAGGTGGTCCCCTGTGAACTGCGGACACTGAGAAGTCACTAGAAGGGACGCGCCAGGGAGGCAGGATTCCCGTTTGGTCACTGTCTCATCACAATGCTCAGAATAAGGCTGATGCCCAATGAGTCCTCAAGGAATGTTTGTTCCAAGACCCTACAAGTGAACGAATGACCAAACGATTGAATGAATGCAAAGTGGGGCTGAGCAAAGTGTAACAGCGGAAGGAAAGGTCAGTGTTCAGAGATGCTGGGAAACCTCCCATCTGGGGTCTCAGCTTTGCCGTTTCCCACCCAGCAGCCCAGGGTCCCTCTCAGGAAACACTCACCTTCCCAAAAGACTTCCTCTGTTCCCTCTGGAAAGAGAAAGGCAAGCTGGCATCTCCCTCCGTCAGCCCCACATTTCCCTCACTGACCTTTCCGGATGTTCGCCCTCCTCGGCCTCCCCCCTCCTGCTTAACCTCTTCTGCTCCGTCTGGTCCCTCCCTCCGCCTTCCTGACCCTTCCTGACCTTCCCGTCCCTCAGGAGCTGTGGGCAGGACCTGGGGCTGGTGGGAAAGGCAGCGGCATTCTTCCCTGCTCACCAGATAAGTACAGTTTGGACCATGCCCCAACTCCAGCAAATACACGCTTCTTTTTTGCATTAGTCCTATGTCCTCTAGAAGAGAAATGAAATTCCCCATTGAGAGTGAGTCTCTGAAGACTCCGTTTCTGTACTCCCCCCCCCACCCTTCTTCTCCATTCACCCTGACTTTTCCCCAGGAAGCCAGCACTCAGTGACTTCAGTGAGGATGGCAAAGGCAACCAGGTGCCATTCAGTGGGGCAAAATGCGGCCTTATGGAGAGAACACATCCCGGTTTACTGGTTCTAAAGTCACCCACTCACCACTCTGAGAAATTGGCACCACATCTTTTACTGAAAAGAGAAACAGAAGTGATCACTCACAATGGCCTAGTCTCCACTTACCCAACACACACACTCCTCCCCCTGTACTCAGAGGAGAGAGGTTGCTTTCCCTGTGGCCAGGGGTCTGTGTCTGGGTCACAGCCAGGGAGACGGGAACTAGCTACAAGAGCCGGACTGGGGAAGTTATACCTGTGTGAGCCCCTAGTAGGGTGTTCACGGGTGTCCACAGAAGGTCAGGGGCTCAGAAGGGGCTGAAATCTAAGCGAGAACCTCCCGAACTCACCTTCTAGGAAGGTTTTCTGCTTATCATCCATTGCAATGTGAACAATGCCTGGGTGGGAATAAAACAGGTCAGCAGAACCCAGGTTATCCTACTGGAGTTCCTCTGCAGCCTCGTAGACTTCCTAATTTAGGCCAGGTGTGGCAGCTTCTCTCTGGGTGGCCTGGGGACCCCTTGCATCAGAACCCCTGACATCACTCCATGACTTCTGAATCGGGCTCCCTGAATAGGAAGCTAGAACCTGTGTTTTCAATGAGCCCCTACACTGACAGTGATGCTCTCTAACCCTTCACTGCAGAGCTGCCCTCACCAGGGAAGGACATGGGTCCGTCCTGCTGCCCTTTGTCTCACCTGCTGGAGGCCCCGCCCTCCCGTGTCTGCTCCCAGTCCTGCCCTCTCCCTGGGCGATCTCACATTTCACGTAGAGAAAGTTCAGGGTTCTGAAAACTTGGCTAATATCAGATCTAAGTTTTTGAAAGGGAACAGGAGCCATGAAGGAAGGAGACAGAGTGGAAGTAGCCCCATAGAAGGAAATCCATCCATCATGGTGCTGCAGTATCCACGGGGAGGAGCTCCAAGGAGGGCGTGGTCAGGTGTGCTTGATGATGACCAGGTGGAGTAAATTCCCTGAAGGGCGGACTGAAGTGGGTGGACGCCAGGGAGGGGGGAGCAGAGTGTGGACGATTTTCTATAGAAGTGGGCTGTCAGGGGCAGACGGTGGGAAGAGGACACTCGGGTGAGGGGTTATGAGACGGCAGAGACCAGACCCTGTGGTCAGGTCATGGGAAGGACCCAGGAGAACTGGAGAGAGTGAAGGTGGATGTGGCTCAGCCACTTTGCCTGACATTTATGTCCCTCAGCTCTGGGGAGAAGGGCTCGTTTCCATTCACAGATCAGATGGGGACAGAGGGATTCTGATCTTCTCCAAGGTCACACAGCATGCACTTTGGCAAGTTATAGAACTGTTCTTCATGTTACTCTTCTCTCCCATTTGTTATGAGAATTAAATGAGTTTGTGGAAGCATAACGTTTACTTCACTGGGCCCCTGTTTGTGAAGATTCCTTTCAGTCACCCTTAGACCGGAATTGTAGAAACACACAAGCCCCACATGGCCTCTACTGGGAAGGACAGGACGTGTACACACTGCTGAGAGGTCAGCCTTTGAATCTAACTCTATTTCGTTAGTGCTTGTCAAAACATGCAAAACATATATTTGAAGATTGAGTTGAGTCCAAAAGATTGGAGAGTTCAGCTTCATTCTATCTATTGTCACTGACAGGATGTCATTAACAACAGGACTTTCCCTGGACCAGGTATTACATTGAAAATTCTCTAGGGAACAGTGTGTGTGTGTGTGTGTGTGTGTGTGTGTGTGTGTGTGTGTGTGTGTTGAGGGAGTTGTGCATTTGAGATTAGTGAGAGGGAGAGATGTAGACATAATTCTGTGTTTCATGGTTAAGACATCCATAGTTTTGTTTGTTGCTGATATTTCATGGGCTTTACCAGGGGATTATGTGTAACCGGGAGGGCTCTCTGGCTGTCCCAGCTGAGCTGCTGACAGTGGTGGGACCTTGAATAGCTGTGGTTGAAATTCCAATCATACTTCACCCAAGGCTGTAGACACCCCTGCATTAGGCACCCCTGTTCTTTCTCTCCAAGGAGGACACCATCTTGTCACCTCCCCAGGACAACATTTCAGTGGGTCCTCCTTGGAGGTGGCGGTGGTGGTGGGGTGTATGTGCCCTGGACAGCTGAGAAATG
Organism: Saccopteryx leptura; assembly: GCF_036850995.1. Lineage (NCBI taxonomy): Eukaryota > Metazoa > Chordata > Mammalia > Chiroptera > Emballonuridae > Saccopteryx > Saccopteryx leptura. Next base: position 363,321,671 of record NC_089505.1, read on the forward strand.
CCGCTTCTCTCTCTGAGCAGGTGGAGAAGCCAGGTTGCCCGATGATGGTCCTTCCTTTCTCCTCCCCCCCCCTCAGGGAGAGCAGACCCGGCCCCCACCTGCCTGCTCCAGCCTCTGCTCACCCCAGCCTTTCCCCTTGAACACCAGCTGCTTCCTCTTGTAGGCCACCACCGAGCCCTGCGGCACCGTCAGCTTCTTCTCTCTCACTTTGTGACCACTGCCCTGTCCTTCACCCTGGGGACAGAAACCAGGTAACACCGTCATACATGCGTGTGGTTTTAAATGTCAAACACCCCTGGAAAGTCATGAGGAAAGGAGTCAGCAGCCCCCTCCCTCACCCACCTGGGTCCTGATCTCTAGTTCCTGCTCTTTCCCTGTTCCCCATATTTACCTTCACGTCCCTCAATCTCAGGTTGATATGGCAATCATTTGAGTTTTGTAGATTCAAATATATCTAGTCCCTTTCTCTTTTTAATGATAAGGGTTTTCTTACCTACAAATTATTAAAGCTGAAGCAATAGATAAAAGGGAAACACCCAACTCCAGCCTGTTCTACCCTCCATGCAGGGCCAGGGACATATGCAACCCGTGTCCCTCTCACCATCCTGTCCCATCCAAGGCGGGAGAGTAATGAGAGGCTCTCGTGAGTTCATAGCGTAAGGACACAGGCTCACTAAAAACCAGGAGAAATACCTGGGACCTATTCATTGGAAGACAGACTATTTCCCTCCTTACACATCGTACCACCATTCTCTAAAGGAAGGTTTACCAGACTTCCCTTTAACATATATAAATATGTTGTGTCCAACTTTCAACAAAAAAATTTAAAAAGCATATTCAAAGGCAACAAACAACAGTTTGAAGAGACAGAGCAAGCTGAGAATCAGACTCAGATATAACAGGAATGTTGGAATTATTAAGGTTTTTTAAAACACCATGATTAATATGCTAAAACATCTCATGGAAAACATAGACAAAATGCAACAGCAGATGAAAAATGTAAGCAGAGAGTTGAAAAATCTAAGAAAAAAATTAAAGAGAAATGCTAGAGAGAAGTAAAATACTATACAGAAATAAAGAGTGGCTTTGATTAGCTCATTAGCAGACTGGACACAAGTGTAATAAACACCTCTGTATTTGAAGATATCTCAACAGAAATCTCCAAACTGAAAAGCAAAAATAAAAATGGAACATAATATCCAAGAACTGTGGGACAAGTACAAAAGTGGTAACAGGACAGGAGATAGGAGAGAGAGTAGAAATAAATACTTCAAGCAATAGTAATTGAAGATTTTCCCTAAATTAATGTCAGACACCAAAACATAGAACCATGAAGCTCAGAGAACTCCAAACAAGATGAATAAAATAAGAATAAATTAAAACATCTCAGACCTATGAATTCAAAGTGCAGATAGACATGTGAAATGGGACGGAAAGAGAGCTTGAATGGGGTATTGAGGGCACAATATGGGGGGGGGGGGGTTGAGGGTGTGGCATTTAGTGAGATACTTGAAACCATGTCAACACAATAAATTAAAAATTAAAATTAAAAAAATAAAATATAAAGTGACCAAAAACATTATCTCTCACTGTTTTTTATTTAATCTTTTTATTGATTGATTTAAAAAATTAGAGAGAGAGAGAGAGAGAGAAAGAAACATCAATCTGTTGTGTCACATATTTATGTATTCTTTGGTTGAATCTTGTATGTGTCCTGACCAGGGATTCAACCTACTACCTTGGCTTATCAGGACAATGCTCTAACCAACTGAGCTACCCTGCCAGGGCAATATATCCCTGTTTTATGTCATTGCTTCATGATTAGCAAAATAATCATTTGTTGTGCTAAAGGAGCATTGGTATTTCCTTTGTAAATATCTTTCCTTAGTTTTTGGCTACGTTTTGTTTGATAGTTTTCTGCTTTCATTTTGCTATTGCTTTGTCGGAGCTCTCTACACAATTAAAAAATACATCATCATGTCTGACCTGTACTGGCACAGTGAATAAAGCATCGACCTGGAATGCTGAGGTGGCCGGTTCAAAACCCTGGGCTTGCCTGGTCAAGGCACATATGGGAGTTGATACTTCCTGCTCCTCCCCCTCTTCTCTCTCTCTCTCTCTCTCTTTCTCTCTACTCTCTCTCTCTAAAAATAAGTAAATAAAATCTAAAAAATTAATAAAAATATAAAATAAAAAAATACATTATTGTATGCATATAAGTCAAAAATGATCATTATCAGTTTGTCATGTGCCTTTCAACTTTTTTGATATATTTTTAATAAAATGAATTTTAGTTTTTATGTAGTACAAAAGAAAAACACACATTAAAAGGCAGATATTTAGCCTGACCAGGCGGTGGCTCAGTGGATAGAGTGTCAGACTGGGACATGGAAGAACCAGGTTCAAGAACCTGAGGTCACCAGCTTGAGTGAGGGCTCATTGGGTTTGAGCAAGGCTCACTAGCTTGAGCCCAAGGTCGCTGGCTTGAGCAAGGGGTCACTTGCTCTGCTGTAACCCCCTGGTCAAGGCACATATGAAAAATCAATCAATGAACAACTAAGGAATCGCAATGAAGGATTGATGTTTCTTATCTCTCTCCTTTCCTGTCTGTCTGTCCCTACTGTCCCTCTCTCTGTCTCTGCCACAAAAAAAAAAAAAATTAAAAAAAAAAAAATCAGGTATTTAAAGAAGTCAGGTATGTTTCCAATTTTTTTTTTTTTTTTTTTTTTTTTTTTGCTTTATGAATTTGTACTCTGTTCAACAGGAACATGATGATAAGGTATTTGGAGGTATGGGTAAGAATCCCTTTCTTGCTATAAAACCAAGATGGATTTAAGTTTAAGCTTATTTGAATTTTATAAACTTTATGGCCCTGGCCGGATAGCTTAGTTGGTTAGAGTCTCATCCTGATGCGCAAAAGTTGTCAGTTCAACCCCAGTCTGTCTCTCTCTCTCTCCCCCATCTTCTCTCTCAAAAATCAATAAATATTATCTGACTAGGCAGTGGTGCAGTGGATAGAGTGTTGACCTGCGACACTGAGGATTCAGGTTCAACACCCTGAGTTCACCTGCTTGAGTCGGGCTTATCTGACTTAAGCATGGGACCACAGACATGATGCCATGGTCACTGGCTTGAGTCCAAATGTCAATAGCTTGAATAAGGGTCACTGGCTCAGCTGGAGCCATTGGTGAAGGCATGTTTGAAAAGCAATCAATGAAAAACTAAAGTGCCGCAACTACAAGTTGATGCTTCTTCTCTCCCTCCTTTTCTGTCTGTCTGTCTCTCTCTCACTAAAAAAAATAAAATAAAAATCAATAAATATTTATAATATTCATAAATAAACATTATTATATAGCTCTTTCTTTTAATTTCTATTGTGATAAAAAAAAATGTGATATCTTACCCATATTTAAGTGTGCAGTAAATTACATTACTGTATTTTCATCTTCATTTATGTTGATATATTTCCTGACCTCTTTTGTGCTATCCTCTTTGACCCACTGGAGGGTCAATAGTGTTTTTTTTAGTGTCCATATATTTGTGAATTTGATAGTTTTCCCCTTGTTCTTGATCTTTAGTTTCATTCCACTGTGGCCAGAAAACACACCTGGTGGATCTTCAGTCAGTAAATTTGGAAGGACTGACCAGGGGGCCTCAGGTGAGCTGTCCTGGAGAACGTGCTGTGTGTGGGGTAGAAGGTGTACGATCTCTGCAGCATGTTCTGTGATGTCTGTTATGGACCAGAGTTCCTAGTCTGTATGGTGCTGTCGTCCTCCGTTTCCTTACGGACCTTTTGTCTGATGGACTAAAACAAAACTATGCACCATGAAGCAGGGGGGACATGTCAACTGTAACGACATCACAACCCACGGCTACCGTTTAGCACCGTCCTGGCTGTGAACACTGTGACAGAGGACCTGTACACAGCTGAGCAGTAGCCCCAGCTGAGAGGACACGAACTCTCAGGAAGCCCAGGTCACCAACCCCAGCAGATGGGAACCCAACACTGAGAGAAGGAATGTCCTCTAGACAGGACAGTGTTTTACTTGGTTCAAACTTTCATCCTCCAGGATGAAATCATCAACCTTGGGGAAATGAGTACACAATTTAGTTTTGGGTTTTTTGTTTTTTTTTTGAGTTTCTAAATTTTCTATGTGAGGACAAACTACACATAAAGCATACAATGTGTAAAAGCTTATACACATTATAGCACACACAACTATTTGATAAATGATTTTGTTATATAATTACATATATTATTCTTGGTTACTGTGAGTGAGTGAGTTATATAAATCCATGAGCATGATGGTATTTACATCTCACCCCTTCTATCACTCTGCCCAGGACGTCACAGCGTCCAGAGTCCGTCACCGCTGAGGATGCTGTGGGTGGTCCCTCATCTCCTCCCGCGTAAACTGAACATGGACACAGTGCGGCAGCCACCCCTTCAGATTTGCCAGAGTCCATCATGCACCTAAAGCTGATGTCATACCACATAATTCAATCTAGTTCTTATTGTATCAATAGGTGTCCCTGTCTCATACCTCGACAAAAATTTTCAGGGGGATGGAGAATTTCCCCAAGGAAATTTGACTGCTGAGATCTTTCAGCTCAGGACTGTTGAGCAGTTCCACGGTCTCCGTCACCACATACAGGTTCGTCGCTGCTCTTCGGGACTGCCCCAGAAATGATGGCTCTGGGTCCCTCAGTTTCCTGGGGAGAGGGGAGGGTCAGAGTGGGAAGAGTAATCTCTCAGGTCACCCTGGGGTACCCTTCTCCTCCGGACCAGGAAGGGTGCAGAGACTTTGGACTTTGACAGGAGTTCCCTCCATGGGTAGAACAATATTGGCTTGTAGTTAAGTAACAAGGAAAGAAAACCTCTTTGCTATGCGGGGTGTGGGACCCATTTCCGATTGGGGTGTGGGAAGGAGAAAGTGCAAGCCATTGGTGAATGGCGTCTGCATTTTCCAAAATTACACTGGTCCTGTTGGGATGGGCGGGGTCAGATCTTCATGCGAGGGCCTCTCACGTGAAGAGGCTGGAAGGAGACGGGTCCTCAGTGACCAGAGTCCTCAGGAAGCCCTGCTGTCAGAGCTGGGGAATCCCACCTCCACACGGTCCAGGGGCTCAGTCAGGGTGCAGGGGGAACACGTGAATCAATACGGTGGAGCAGGAAGATTCTGGATGGTTTTTCATGACAGGCACATGGGGAGTTTATAGATGAGCTGTTGGTAGGTGGCTGTAGGGCTGACTGAAGATACAGGTCTAGGAGGGGCAGGGAGGGGTTTGAAGCACTGAGGGCAGATTTCATCTCCATTTCTGTCCTGAGACTCAACTCTGGTTCCACTGACAGCCCCCCTGGGGTGGGCGCCCTGGGTAACAGCCCCGTGGGATTCTGAGACCCTTAAGTTCCGTTCCTCAATGACGGAGGTCACTGGGCCTCCAGTGTGGGTTTCCCCATTACCTCTGAGAGGAAGTTAAGCCTCTTTCTGTGTCTCTAAGATGTGATGTCATCTGACATTTACTCACCTCCAAACTCACCTCTGTCCGCTTCATGGTAGCTTGCTAAGCTCCACCTCCCTGATTCCTGCTGCTCCTGAAAATGCCAAGCTTCCCCATCCCAGGGCTTAAACCCTCACCTGGCCACCTTCCTCCTGCTCTTTGAGCCTTTTATTCTTCAGGACAGAGTTCAGCCCTCAGCTCCACAGAGACCCTAACAGAGTCCCCTCCATCCAGCCCTCCTTCTCAAACCAGTAACTACCTTCAGGGGAAACGCATGCCCTGCCCAAATCCATTTGTTAAAAGTATCTACTTGCTTTTCTTTTCACACTTCAAGTTTTAACTTCAGGCTTATTTCTTTTTCTTGGTGCTACATAATAAAATGCATCTCTAAAATTGAATACACTTTTAACAGCTAACAGAAATTTCTACAACAAATATCTTTTTTTTCGGCAGCTAAAGATACCCACATACTTTTACACCTTAAATGGTCTTTGTAAATGTAAGTTCTTTTTTTTTTTTTTTTTTTTTTTTTTTTTTTTTTTTTTTTTGTATTTTTCCAAAGCTGGAAACAGAGAGGCAGTCAGACAGACTCCCGCATGTGCCCGACCGGGATCCACCGGGCATGCCCACCAGGGGTGATGCTCCGCCCATCTGGGGCTCTGCTCTGTTGCAACCAGAGCTATTCTAGCGCCTGAGGCACAGGCCATAGAGCCATCCTCAGCGCCCAGGCCAACCTTGCTCCAATGGAGCTTCGGCTGCGGGAGGGGAAGAGAGAGAGGGAGGAAAGAGAAGGGGAGCGGTGGAGAAGCAAATGGGTGGTTCTCCTGTGTGCCCTGGCTGGGAATTGAACCCAGGACTCCTGTACGCCAGGCTGATGCTCTACCAATGAGCCAACCGAACAGGGCTGTAAATGTAAGTTCTAATAAAGTCCTACAGGAATTCACAAATTCAATAATTGTGCCTTGCCCTGTTAAAGTAACTTTTAGTCTCTAAATAGCCTATAATTTTAACTAGTTGATTAGTAATTTTGCATTGACATATATACTATTTAAATTAAAATATTTGTTTCTAAAAGGCATAAAGATTTAAGTTATTTATTAATCCTTGGAGGATTATTGAAGATCTGTCATTTCCCATGGGCATCAAGTTCAATTAAATCTTAGGAACACTGAGAAAACTTTATTTAAACAGTTTTAAAACCTGTGGTCTCTCTTAAATTAAGAATTTGTTAAGGTATTCTTTATTGCTTATTTTCTCACTCACTGCATGTCCTCTGCCCCACTAAGTATGTTCTAGGACAGGGATTTTTATCTATCTTGTGTTTACTATATTCTCATCTAAAAATAGCGTAATAATGAACAACTGAAACTTTATTAAAATTTTTTAGATAACTAATAATCATCAGTGAATGAAAGAATGTATGAATGCCCAGAAGAGCAGCATGATTGGACATGCCATTCTCTTCATTCTGAATCTCAGGAACAAAGTCTATCAGACACCCCCTTGCCCACGGGGACAGCACCGCTTGGGGGCTGTTGACCAGCTCCTTCCCCTCCTGTGTCCTCATTTCTTCTGAAGTTCTGTCCAGGTCTCATGTGGGGTGGTGAAAATCTGACACTCAAAGGAGGACCCTTGGCACTGAGTAGCCTCCCCTGAGAAGCTCACATCTGCCCCAGCATCCACACTGCCACCTGCCTGCTGCTTCTTGACCACAGTGTCACTGAAGAGGATGGTAGTTTTCACAGAAGTATCTGGAAACAGACAAGGTGGGCTGAGCATTAGCCTGGAATTCCCTCTGGACCAGCTGGGAGATGGATGGAGACGGAAACACTGAGCCCTCATTGCCCCACCCTCCTACTCAACTGAGTCTCTCAGCCAGAAAACTAACCATCAATTCATCCTGTGAGTGTACATTACCACTGAAGACAGTGTTTGTGTCCACCCAGGGGCTGGATGACAGGGATGATGTCCTAAACCTGAGAAATGATGGTGTCACTTGCACCTGGATCCAGGAGACCCACAACATCATCTCTCCAGGCACAGCGTCAGCCCCAGGAGGGGCCCACAAGGAGTAAATGTTTGAAATTTGGAAACAGACAGACTTGGGTTTCAGTCCCACTCCTAAAATTTTCCAGGTATATCACTTAGAACAAGTTATTTCATAAGATTTTATTTACTGTTATTTAAAATGGGGGTTATATTTCTGACTCAGGAGGCTGCTGTCAATATTAAATGACCTGAGTTCATGATTAGTAACTTCTCAAATACTCTTAGTTCTTTGCACCAAGGTCAATCCTGAGAGCCCCCTTTGTGGCCATCTCAGAATGTCTTGCATGCTGTACCCCTTCTCTCTGACCCTTGTTTGTAACCCCGGCCTCCTACACCCCAGCTGACAATACCTGGGACTGAAGTTCTTGGTTCGAGGATGTGCAAGAGGGAGACGTCAAGTGGAATGTCAGGTAGTTCCCAGAACAGTGAGCGAGCCTTCTTCCTCGCTACTATGGAAAACCGGCATATTTTGGTGGCACTCAGCAAGCATTTGACAGGCTTCAGTTCTTTGTCTCCAATCTCCTTGACCAGACCCCGGGTAGCTCTCTCAAACATGGAGGACATGTTGCTAGGAGCAGAGAGAAGAGAAATACAAAGTCCAGGGCGGTCTTACAGATGAGATTAAATGAGCATTCATTAGTCATTCAGAAACAATTGACATCAACTTGATATTACAGCCTTTTGCCTGTTCACACAGGGAAGGAGCATGCATGTGCAAACGATCTCCATGTCAGCCGGGATGGCCCTAGGTCTCCCTTAGATAACTATCTAGCAGGGTGTCTTCAGTGAGCAGGGATAAGTTACCTAGAATGGGAGTCCCTGTGAGGTTAGGGTATCAATGAGCACTTGCTTAATTGGTTGGAAGTGACAAAGAATAGGTCAATGCCCTTCCAAAAATAGAATGTACAGACTTTCCTAAGCCACTTTAGGTAAGATCAGTCTGGCCAAATTGTACAATTTTCAATCACTCCCTACAGCAATATTTTTTAACTCTTGGTCCACAAACTGGTCTGCCAGAAATTCAGTGTGGGTCCGTGACAGAGTTAACCACTATGATGTTGGATGAAGACTGTAGACCTGAGTGAAAGGTCAGCAGAAGGAGGACACCCAAGTCCAGGCGAGAAAAGTGTATTAGGGGGTCATCTGCCTGGCTGACTCCTAAGGTGGAAGTCAGCAACCGGTTCTCTAAGAGGTCGGGTTAAACAGGGATTCGAGGGTGGGGGCTGGTAGTTGTTATGGGGAAAAAGGAGTAACTGTAAGTAAGCTAGGGGTCATTCCACACCAGGGATGTCTGGGGAAGGTAATCTGGAACATCTAGTTTGTCAATGTCCCTTCATCCGCTCAAGGGAGGAGGGGGTCATGGCCTCTGCCCTCAACCCCATCACTAGTGATCTTGTCAAATTCACTCATGCTCAGGGTGACTTCTGCCCCAGCATTCCCTGCAAGAATTCTCCTATTCTCACCGGTCCCTGAGTGTAAAAAGGTTGTCTATGTGCGTGGATTACCTATGTTCAGTGCTACAAAGCCCGTGTTTCTTTATGATTTTATACAGTCTTTTGTGCTTAAACAGAACCAGAGTGTCGCCCTCACAAAGATGGGCATGAGATAGTGAAATAAAAGCCCCAGAGAACTCAGATCCAAGATGGCGATGGAGTAGGCAGACAGCTGTTCCACTCGCCTCCTCCCATGACCACCTGGAATTATAACTACATTTAAGGACAATCTTCTTGAAAAACCACCTCAGGACTGAAAGAAGAGGAATTCATAACCAAGGATCACAGAAGAAGCCACATCAAGACCCGTAGGAAGGGCAGAGATGTGAGAAGGGCTGCCAAGGGCAAGTGGGATGAGGGTCCACAGGGACGTGTCAGTGGTGGGGAGGTTTGCTCAATATGGGAGGGTCCTAAGTCCTAGGCCAGGTGCTACTGCCTAGAGCACCAGACCCTAGAAGAGGTGCCCACACAGCATGTGGCTGTGAAAATGAGGTTTCTATCTGCAAAAAAGAGACAGGAGATCTCAGTGACAAGTCAACCTCTTAAAGGGCCAAGGCAGGAAATCTCATTCATACCCATTTACCTGGCCTCTGGCAGAGAAAGGGCTGAGGGACTAGAGTTGCATGAGGAGAATGTAAAATTGGCAGCTCCAGGGACGGACACAAGGAGGGACAGCCACTGGAACCCCTGTTTGAATCATGTTTTTTATTTGTTTGTTTGTTTGTTTTTTACAGAGACAGAGAGAGAGTCAGAGAGAGGGATACATAGGGAAAGACAGGAATGGAGAGAGATGAGAAGCATCAATCATTAGTTTTTTGTTGGGACACCTTAGTTGATTGATTTCTCATATGTGTCTTGACCGTGGGGTTACAGCAGACTAAGTAACCCCTTGCTCGAGCCAGCGACCTTGGGTCCAAGCTGGTGAGCTTTGCTCAAACCAGATGAGCCTACGCTCAAGCTGGCAACCTCAGGGTCTCGAACCTGTGCCCTCTGCATCCCAGTCCAACGCTCTATCCACTGTGCCATCACCTGGTCAGGCTGAATCGTTTTTTAATCCTGCAGTTGTTATCTATCTTGGGTGGAGCAGTTCCCTCCCTGTGGCATCAACCTGGGGGAAAGCAACTTCCCACTTTCAGGAATCTCTCTTGACCCACCCTGTGGAGGTTAATTAATTAATTCATTAAATTGAAGTAGAAATAAAGAACTTCTCAGGAAAAAAAAGGCTCAAGAAGTTCATTACCACCACATCAGTACTGCAAGAAATGTTAAGGGGCCTGCAAAAAATAGGAAAGAAAAAAAGAAATCAAAATAAAGAAACTTATAGGTTTAAAGAATAAAATGGCAATAAATACATACATATCTATAATAACCTTAAATGTCAATGGATTAAATGTTTCAGTCAAAAGTCATGGGGTAGCTGAATGGATAAGAAAACAAAACCCATATATATGCTGCCTACAAGAGAACCACTTCATAACAAAAGATATACATAGACTGAAAGTGAAGGGATGAAAAAAATATATTTCATCCAAATGGAAATAGGGGGGAAAAAAAGCTAGGGTAGCAATAATTATAACTAAAGAAATAGTCTTTAAAACAAAGGCTCTAATAAGGGGGGGAAAGGTTCATTACATAATGATAAAGGGAGCAATCTGACAAGAGGATATAACCATTGGAAATATTCATGCACCTAATATAGTAGCACCTAAATATATTAAGCAGAGTTTGATGGACATGAAGGAAGAGATTGACAGCAACACAATAATACTAGGGGAATTTAACACCTCATTGACAGCAATGGATAGATATTCCAGACAGAAATAAACAAAGAAACAACATCCTTAAATGACACACTAGATTACCTGGATTTAATTGATATCCTCAGAATCATATGGGGTGCATTGATATTTCACCTCAAAGCTGCAGAATATACATTCTTTTCAAGTGCACTTACTTAGGTTGAAAATACCCTACCCCCGGCCTTGAATTTAGTTTCACCAAATTGCAGATGTGTCAGGGTGTCTAGGATGTTTGTAAACATCCTAGAATGTTTAGAAATGTCTTTATTAAGCATGAGAAACATTTATCACTACTATATTATCATCTTAAAAGCTTATGGTCTTAGGGTGTAAAAATATTTTTTTCTTTAAGTTGATCCTATAGATGAACATTGTAACAAGACAGGAAGATTTAATGAGCTTGTTAGCGAGATTAATGAACGTGTTTTATTGCCTTTGTACCATGCTTCGCTGAGCTCCCCCTCCAGCCCATACCCCAGCCAGTTTGTGAATTTGTCTTTAAAAGCTAGCCCCAAACTGTATTCGGGGCCACACGATTTGACTGACTTCAGTCTCTGTGCAGTTGCCAGCTTTGAATAAAAAAGTCCTTTCAATTTGAACTTTAGTGTGGAGAACATTTGCATAGTCCCGCTGGTTTTGCTACAACATTATAAACATAAACTCAAAATTAATAAGAGTCTTAAATATAAGTTACAAAAACATAAAAGTCCTAGAAGAAAACATAGACAGTAGACTCAGACATCTCTCGTAGCAATATTTTTTGCTGATATATCTCCTCAGGCAAGTGAAAGACTGGGCACAGGACCTAAATAGAAACTTCTTCAAAGCGGACATACAGATGGCCAACTGGTATGGTAAGAACTCAACGTCATTAATCATCAAAGAAATGCAAATTAATACCACAATGAGATACCACCTCACACCTGTCAGAATGGCTTTCAGTAACAAATCAACACACAACAAGTGCTGGCCAGGGTGTAGGAAAAAAGGAACCCTCCTGCACTGCTGGTGGAATGCAAATTTATGCAGCCACTGTGGAAAACAATATGGAGATCCTTCAAAACATTAAAAATGGAACTATTGTCTTCTGACTGAGCTATCCAACTTCTAGGAATATATTCTGAGAATCCCTAAACACTAATTCAAAAGAAGATATGCATCCCCATGTTCATCACAGTGTTGTTTGCAATAGCTGAGATCTGAAAACAACCTTATTGTCTATCGATGGATGAGTGGATTAAAAAAGCTGTGGTACATTTACACAGTAAAATACTACACAACCATAAAAAAGAAGAAAATCTTACCTTTTGTGAAGGCACTGATGAGCCTGGAGATTATTATACTGAGTGAAATAAACCAGGCAGAGAAAGACAAACATTACATGATCTCACTTATATCTGGAATCTAATGAACACAATAAACTGAGGAACAAAATAGAAACAGAGGCAGGGTCACCGGGAACAGTTGGACAGCTGTCAGAGGGAACGGAGAAAGAGGGGATGGGATCACAGAAGGTAAAGGGATTAGCCAAAATCATATGTAAATATAACTTATAGATACAGACAACGGGGTAGCAACAGCCAGACAGGAGGGGTGGAGGTGGAGGCAGTGGTAAAGGAGGAAACGGGGTTGGAAACAGACTTTGCATGGAGAAGGCAGGGGGCATGATGAGGTGAGTAGAGGGTGTTATATTGAGAGGGACATGAAACCATATCAGCACAATAAGTTTAAAAATTAAAAAAAATAATAAGTACACAAAAGAAATAAAGAGGAAAAAACCCCATAAGCATGTGTTGTGCTAAGAGGATCATGATTTATCAGAACACTATGAAGTGCCTCATTTTCCCTGAGTGGGAGGTGTCTAGTATAGGTAGTTATCAACCTGCAAATCCCTCTCTTTCTGCTTTAAATACTTTCAATTTCAAAGAATGACATCAGCAAGACAGCAAGCAGATAGGCCTTCTCAGTCCTCATCCGCCCACAGAGGTACCACCAGTTTTGACAACCAGCGTGGACAAGACTACCTTTGTGGGAGCCCAGAGCTGGCAGAGGTCCCAAGAATCCTTTTGAACAAACATCCAGGAATGGGTGCACTGAGGAGTGAAGCCTAACAGTGTCATTCTCCCCACATTAGCACTCCTCAAAGATAACACAGTGCAAGCAACACTAACTCTTGACCCACGGTTTCTCCCACGGGGGACGTGAGGGCACAGTGAGCACCCAGCTCCCCAGCCGTGCAGGACGCTCCTAAGAGGCTTGCTTCTTTGCCACCGCACCCAGAGCACTGAAGAGGATCGGCAGGGCGGAAGACTCTGAGGACAGGTGGACGTCATGAAATCTTGTCCTTTGCAATAACACAGATGAACCTAGAGGGTATTATTCTAATTGAAATAAGTCAGACAGGAAAGACAAATACCATATGATTTCATTTACATGTGGAATCTGAGGGGAAAAATATAAAAAATAAAAACAGAAAGAGATCTGTAGAAACAGAGAATAAGATGATGATTTCCAAAAGTGAAGGTGAAGATGGTAAAGAAAACAATAAAGATGTATCAAAGATACATTTCTTAGGCTTGCATGTCTTAACATGGCTATATAGAATTCTTTGGTATCAGGGAGGACTCGGGGAGAAGTGCTAACTTTGGGGGTGGGGTGTCAAACTAGAACAAACCAGAAAGCCCTCTGCTCGTCTCACAACCCTACTCTGAACATCGCTGTCTCTGACCACAGCGTCCTCTCTCTTTGTTCACCCCCTGGTCCTGGGTAGAACTCACCAGGCTGTATGTGTGTGTCTCACAGGGAAAGGTTCCGATGAGCGGGCTCCGTCCAGCCTCCAGATGCCGCAGGTCAGACTCGCTCCAGAGATCAGACAGCTGTGCTCTGCCCCTCGGGGTTTCTTTCCAGCAGCAGGTCCCTGACCCGCTTTGCAGAGCAATGTCCTGGGAAATATGACAGGAGGCCCTGTCTCCCCAGAGGACCAGGTCTGGGCTGAGGTCTGGGTCTGGCAATCTCAGCTCCCAGGTCCAGATGAAGAGTGACAGAGATGGGGGGGCCACACTCACCTCCGCCCGGGAGCACACTGGGAAGACAAGAAAACTAGGGAAATCGACTTGAACATCCAGCTGCAGGCTGGCTGAAGAGACGTCTGGTAACCAAGGACTCGCAGAAGAAGCTTTATAAAGACTGGTAGGAAAGGGGGTGACTTGGAAAGAGCTGGCCCTGCTCCCAGGGGCGGTGCTTAAAACCCTAGAGGGATGTAGCAGCAGTGGGTAAGGGGAAGTGAATTCTTCCTGAGCAGAAAAAAAGCCTATTCTCTAAGCCAGGGGCCCCAGGTCAGAGCAGGAGCCCAGGAAGAGGCAACCACATAACATCCTGCCATGAAAAGCAGGCTTTCTCAGACATTTTAGAAGGCAAAGAGAACTCATCCCGGATGTTTGGGATGAGTTATATGAGTCCAGGGAAGCCTAAGGGGTTTGGGTTCATCTTAGCTTAGAACGAAGATGATCATGAACAGCCTGCAGCTTCCCTGTCCCATTCCCTGGCTCTCCCTCCTGGAGCACCAACATCCTCCCTGAGGGATGTAAACGGGACAGTCCGGAGCAGCAAACGTGCAGCAGCAGAGAAGCACCCTGGTCCTCCTACACCGAGAACAGCCTCTTGTTGGGGAAGCAGCAATGTGGGGACCCTGAGAACACACTCCATCTCCCTCCTGAAGCGGGTAGACAGCACCCACGGCCTCCCTCCTGACACACCTCACACAGCAGTCTCCTGTGTCTGCGACGTCACGGGGAGCTCTCCATGCCTGGCGTGGTGGCCCAGAGTTAGCGACGTCACTGTACTTAGGATTTCAGGGGAGACTGAGGTGCGGGTGGCAGCACATGTTATTTTCTTCAGAATTCTGCAGTAGTTGATTCTCTCTTCAGGTTAGCCTTGATCACAGGTTTTCATGGAGACCTCTTTTCTGGCCCCTCCGTGCCCTTCTCTGTTTCACTTCTGCTTCTCTGTCTCCCTTCTTCCTGTCCCCGAAGTCCTACAAGTTTCTGTGTGTCGCTTCTGGTGCCTCTCTCTCCCACACCCCTTCCCTGTCCTTACACAGAGTAAGTCACTTCTCTGAGCCCTCCCTCACCCAGCCAGCCATCAGCCAGCTGCAGTCTCTGGGTTTGGGGTCCCCATTTTCTACACAACGTCTCCATTCTACTGCGGGGGTGTCAAGGTTAGTAAGACAGAGTCTCCACTCCACAGACTTAGCTCTGGTATGGGGACCCTTGTATGGAGAGAGGTAGGTATGGATGGATGGATGATACATACATACATACATACATACATACATACATAGCTAATAGATAGAAAATAGTGTAAAACATCTGTCCAGCAAGGCTCTGAATTCTATTCCTTTATCCAATTTCACTGCTGCAATGAACTCTATTTATTCCCTATCAGTGAATTCATGTTAGAGACACCTCTGGTCATTACTCTCCCTTCCTTCACAAGCCTTCAGTGACTCCCCCCTGGGGCCCTGCCCTGTTAGGAAATGGCAGTTTAGAAGCACAGTGAGAAATATCATGGCCCTCCCTAACTGAGAGGGAGGGACTTGGAAACTGGTGAACTTTCATGACACAATCACAGCCAGCAGTGGGGAGACTTTTGCTCTTGTTTCAGTTCCTGTGGCCCAGGGGCACTCCTTGAGCTGCTAAGGCCACTTGACCAGTCCCTTACGTAAGAATCCACACATCGCAGATCGCACAACAGCAAGCTCCCAGAAATGAGGGTTCCGGAGGTTCTGCGGGTCCTGCCTGGCTGTTCAAATCCTACCCACCTATCAGGGTCCCGTCTCCCTTCCCCGTCCCCAGGAGACTGTGTGAGATTTCTCTCTTCCCTGTTCTCATGAGCCCCAAAGAAGGGGATGCTATGAGAACTGGGATGTATCCATTTTATTTACAGTATGTCTACTCCCCAGTGTCTAGCCGAGTACCTGGCAAACTGCACCCTTTTAAATATTTATTGATTGAGTGAAGAGGGACAGGGTAAACTCATTGTTTCTTGCACGTCAGTAGCACTTAATCCAGGACCTTTCACAGAGCATGTGCTCAGCAATGTTTTCCTGGATTAATTTACTATTTCAGAACATATAGAAAAGTGTTCTTCTAATCAGATTCTCTTGTTTTGGGCTGGAGCACACTCGGGTTAGCAGCTGTATTTGAATTATCTATGTGCCAACATCATCAGAACGTACAGTTTCTAATCATGAAGCAGGACTGCTCACAGGTGGAGGGACTCACGAGAAAACAAGCCGCGTTCCACTCCCTACGTCACCTCATCCCAACCGCGTGCTGCTGGAGCACGTCACAAGGACACTGTAGAAACAAACGTTATCCTTACTTAGGTGTGAACCCTGTCACTCTTAGCGGTCTGCAAGGAGAAATGAGGGCCACGTGTGCTCATCCCTCCCCCACCCCAGGCTAACACGGCTCCCCGAGGGTCTTCCCACCTGGATACCGCCCCCCCAACACCGAGTGACCATCAGGGCTCAGCTTCCAGCTGTTTCTTTGCTGCTCAGGGAAACCAGTGGGTTTTAATGTTTTTGAGCATCTCTGCTCCCACACTCCTGGTGTGAACTGAGCCAAACTCTGGTTGCTAGGTGCCCATTACAAAAGCAAAGGAATTTCCAAAATAAAAGGGGACTTAAATGCACTTGAATCAAGTACACTTGCTCCCTCACTGTGTGACTGGGTGCAGTGCAGCCTTACTCACCTTACAGAGGTGATCTCCTTGTTACTCTGGGACACTGCTGTACAAAGTCTCAAGGAAGCTGTAAGGATCTTTCACTCTTTCCAGAGTCCCAGTGAAGAAACAGAGAGGGGTGTTTCAATGCTGGGATTCTGGGCAAGTAGTGGGCGCTCGGTTAGTACTTGCTGAATGAATGAATGAATGAATGAATGAACGAATGAAAGGACAGATACTGCACAAATGAGTAAGTGAATATGTGCGCACTAGGACCTGCTTTTGCAACCTGAGGGATTCGTGATGGATAAAACAAAGACGGACCTCTATGCACTGGAGGTCCTCCATTTATTTTAAAATAAATCTGTATGTTTTCCTTCATTCAATAGATGAAATGTGAGTGGGACTTAGGCTCAGTGATAACATCTAACAAATACAATTTGGCAGAATTCACCGTGTGTGACTACATCATAAGAGACATCGACGCTTTCACCTCCCCCTCCCACACTCTATGTCCCCCTTTCTCTCTCATCATTCACTCTGGGGGAAGCTACTGCCCATGTCATGAGGACACTCAAACCATCTGTGGATAAGGAACTGACTGACGCCCCCGCCAACAGCCATGTCAGAGAACCAAACTCAAAACACATTCTCCAGTTTCCGGTCAGTCTTCAGACGACTGTGGCCTCTGCCAACGTCAGACTGCAGTCCCATGAGAGACCCCGATCCTGCACCACCCAGCTGTGGCTGCTCCCAGTTCTGGACCCACAGGAACAGGGCAACGTAAATCAAATGTTTGCTGTTTGAAGCCACATTCAGGGGTGATTTGTTATGTGATAGATAACAATCTTCTTCCACCTTTGTCGAGATGACAGCTATTCAAATTACATGTGAGGGTATCTGTTCACTCTTGTATACCCAGAGCCTCGTATCTTTTTTTTTTTTATATAAATAAATTTTTATTTTAATGGAGTGACATCAATAAATCAGGGTACATACATTCAAAGAAAACATTTCCAGGTTATCTTGTCATTTAGTTCTGTTGCATACCCATCACCCGAAGAGAGATCGTCCTCCACCACCCTCCATTGAGTTCTCTCTGTACCCCTCCCCCTTCCCTCTCCCTCCTTCCCTCCCCCTACCCCCCGTAACCACCACACTCCTGTCCATGCCTCCTAGTCTCGCTTTTATGTCCCACCACTGTATGGAATCCTGCAGTTCCTGTTTTTTTCTGATTCGCCCATTTCACCCCGCACAATGCTACCAAGACTTCACCATTCCGCTGTAAGTGATCCGATGTCATCATTTCTCCTAGCTGAATAGTATACCATGGTGTATATGTGCCCCATCTTCTTCATCCAGTCCTCTATTTTTTTTTACAGTGATTTAAAAGCCTTTAAGCAAACTCTTGGCCAATACAGCAAGAATCCATAAAAGAGTAGTGACCTTAACATGTTCACCAAGTCCAAGTTGGCCCCATCACCATGCCAAATCCCTGAAAAATGCAACCCAACCACAGTTCAGTCTGTTAGGAGCTGTCACAGGGAGCAGGAGTCCAGGAAAGTTCCCCACAGGAAAAGTCCGCATGGCACTGGAATTGTTGTCACCATTCTATACTTTAAAGCTCATGTCCAAGTCCCAATGACCGCTGCTTCTAGCTAGTAATGATTCAGGTAGACTGGAAAAAGCCATTTGCAGCATGCGTGGATATGGAGCTTCTGTTCTCCTCTGCCTGGAGAGTTGAGACCAGGGTGCTTTTCCCTGGAGCTCTGTGACTATGGCATGGTAAAGAGAACCTTGGGATACACTAAGCTGGGTGGCAAAGGTAAATTCATAATAGAAGTTGGCAAAAGGAGGAAAAAGAGCTCTAAATTAGGAGTAGGTCCCAGCTGAAATATGAGTGGGGCATTGAGGAAGGAGGGATAAAGGAAACACTATATATTAAGCAAAGCAGCAGAAAATAGGACTATCAACACCCACAACAGAGATCTTCGAGGGAAGAATAAAAAACCTGACTATTCAGGCAAAACATAGTTAAGTGGCCCTTGTGCAAATGAGATCAGTTTACCTGCTTCTTGGAAGAAATACCCTAGGCTCATCCACAGTGTCGTTGATGGGGCCGACGGCCCTGGGCACCTTCAGCCTTCAGTGGCAAACCCCAGCTTTCTGGGCAAGGTTAGGTCATAGGTGGCTGGAGCAGGACTGGAAGAGACTGAACCCTCCCTTAGAGGAGTGAGGGGGAAGCCCACCTTCCAGTGTCCCTGTTTCCTCACAGCAGAGGCGTGTAAGCCTGGCAGGCTTTAGCTCAATGACCTTTCTTTCCACTATTGAAGCAGGACCCAGATGGTATCCTATGAGACTCCTTTGGGGTGTTGGAGCCTTTAAGGGTGTATCCTAAAAGCTGGTAGTTCCCCTGATCTCTATTGGGCTTTTTCTGCCTCTAGGTATCTTAAAAGCCATTCTCAGAAGATCTCGCTGAGGGGTTTGAGGATCTCCATCCGCCTATATAAATCTTTTCCATATATCTGGAGCTATTTGGAAAAAGACAAAACAGTATTATTAGCTAGATCTAATAAAGAAGGTAGTAGTTTGCAGGCGAAAAAGATTTGGTGTCTCCTGTTCATCAGCATTCAAAAGAAATGTAAATTTTTTTTTTTTTAAGTAAAAAGCATGATATGGTAGACCCGTCGGAGTCATTGGCCTGGTGTGCAGGATTCCCGGGTTTGATTCCTGGCCAGAGCATACAGGAGAAGCGCCCATCTACCTCTCCACCCCTCCCCCTCTCCTTCCTCTTCGTCTCTCTCCTCCCGCCCGCAGCCAAGGCTCCACCGGAGCAAAGCCACCCTGGGCACTAAGGATGGCCCCATGGCCTCTGCCCCAGTCACTAGAATGGCTCCGGTTGTAACAGAGCAACACCCCAGATGGGCAAAGCATTCCCCCCTGGTAGGCATGCCAGGTGGATCCCAGTCAGGCGCATGCAGGAGTCTGTCTGACTGCCTCCCCATCTCCATCCTCAGAAAAATACAAAAAATAAATAAATAAAAGAAAAAATACTACAAAGAAAAAAAAAGAAAAAAAAAAAGAAAGAAAAAAAAGGGGGGCATTCCCTTGTGCTAAAGCTCCAGGGAGCATGGAGTGAGCTTGAGTATGTCCTATGAAACATGGAGCTCTATGTTGACAGATAAGTCTCTGAAGAAGGAGGAACTGCTGAAATAGTTTATCAGCATTTGTCCCTAAGACAGCAGTCTTTATAGTGGGAACACCATACGTAAATATTTGCTGTCTGTCTATAGATTAAGGGGGGAATATGGCCAATGCTGAAAAGCCATGATCTTTGTGCCCCTCCCCTCTCCCAACCCCCTCCCTCGCCTCCCCCCACCCTGTAACCCCAACACTGTTGTTCATGTCTCTGAGTCTCATCTTTATGTCCCACCTATGTATGGAATCATATAGTTCTTAGTTTTTTCTGATTTACTTCTTTCGCTCAGTATAATGTTATCAAGGCCCATCCATGTTGTTGTAAAAAGATCCTATGTCATCATTTCTTATGGCTGAGTAGTATTCCATAGTATATATATACCAAAGCTTTTTAATCCACTCGTCCTCTGATGGACACTTGGGCTGTTTCCAAATCTTTGCTATTGTGAACAATGCTGCCATAAACATGGGGGTGCATTTCTTCTTTTCAAACAGTGCTATGGTGTTCTTGGGGTATATTCCTAACAGTGGTATAGCTGGGTCAAAAGGCAGTTCGATTTTTAATTTTTTGAGGAATCTCCATACTGTTTTCCACAGTGGCTACACCAGTCTGCATTCCCACCAGCAGTGCAGGAGGGTTCCCTTTTCTCCACATCCTTGCCAGCACTTATTCTGTGTTGTTTTATTGATGAGCGCCATTCTGACTGGTGTGAGGTGATATCTCATTGTGGTTTTAATTTGCATTTCTCTAATCATTAGTGATGTTGAACATTTTTTCATATGCCTGTTGGCCATCTGTGTGTCCTCTTTGGAGAAGTGTCTATTCATTTCTTTTGCCCATTTTTGGATTGGATTGTTTGTATTCCTGGTATTAAGTTTTACAAGTTCTTTATAAATTTTGGTTATTAACCCCTTATCAGACACTATGTCAAATATATTCTCCCATTGTGTACTTTGTCTTTTTATTCTGTTCTTATTGTCTTTAGCTGTGCAGAAGCTTTTTAGTTTGATAAAGTCCCATTTGTTTATCCTGTCTTTTATTTTACTGGCCTGTGGAGACAAATTAGCAAATATATTGCTGCGACAGATGTCAGAGAGCTTACTGCCTATGTTTTCTTCTAAGATGCTTATGGTTTCACGGCTTACATTCAAGTCTTTCATCCATTTTGAGTTTATTTTTGTGAGTGGTGTAAGTTGGTGGTCTAGTTTCATTTTTTTGCAGGTAGCTGTCCAGTTTTCCCAACACCATTTGTTGAAGAGGCTGTCTTTACTCCATTGTATTGTCTTACCTCCTTTGTCAAATATCAGTTGTCCATAGAGCTGTGGGTTTATTTCTGGGTTCTCTGTTCTGTTCCATTGATCTATGTGCCTGTTCTTATGCCAGTACCATGCTGTTTTGAGTACAATGGCCTTATAATATAACTTGATATCTGGAAGTGTGATACCTCCCGCTTTTTTCTTCCTTTTCAAGATTGCTGAGGCTATTTGTGTTCTTTTTTGGTTCCATATAAATTTTTGGAATATGTGTTCTATGTCTTTGACGTAAGTCATTGGTATTTTAATCGGTATTGCATTGAATTTATAAATTGCTTTGGATAATATAGACATTTTAATGATGTTTATTCTTCCTAACCATGAGCACGGTATATGCCTCCACTTATTCGTATCTTCCCTGATTTCTTTTATCAATGTTTTATAATTTTCCGAGTACAAGTCTTTAATCTCCTTGGTTAGATTTATTCCTAGGTACTTTATTTTTTTGGTTGCAATGGTAAAGGGGATTGATTCCTTGATTTCTCTTTCTGACAGTTCATTATTAGTGTATAAAATGCCTCTGATTTCTGAGTATTGATTTTATATCCTGCCACCTTGCCAAATTCATTTATCAGGTCTAGTAGTTTTTTGACTGAGACTTTAGGATTTTCTATATACAATATCATGTCATCTGCAAATAATGATAGTTTTACTTCTTCTTTTCCAATTTGGATGCCTTTTATTTCTTTTTCTTGTCTGATTGCTGTGGCTAGGACTTCCAGAACTATGTTGAATAAGAGTGGTGAAAGGGGGCACCCCTGCCTTGTTCCTGATCTTAAGGGGATTGCTTTTAATTTTTTCCCATTGAGTATGATGTTGGCTGTGGGTTTGTCATAGATGGCCTTTATCATGTTGAGGTATGTTCCCTGTATTCCCACTTTGCTGAGAGTTTTGATCATGAATGGGTGCTGGACTTTATCAAATGCTTTTTCTGCATCTATTGAAATTATCATGTGGTTTTTCTCCTTCCTTTTGTTTATGTGATGAATCACATTGATTGATTTGCAAATATTGTACCAGCCTTGCCTCCCAAGAATAAATCCTACTTGATCATGGTGTATGATTTTTTCCATATATTGCTGGATCCAGTTTGCTAATATTTTGTTGAGGATTTTTGCATCTAAGTTCATCAGGGATATTGGCCTATAATTTTATTTTTTTGTGTTGTCTTTGCCTGGTTTTGGAATCAGAATTATGCTCACCTCATAAAAGGAGTTTGGAAGTCTTCCTTCCTCTTGAATTTTTTGAAATAGCTTGAGAAGGATAGGAGTTTGTTCTTCTTTGAATATTTGGTAGAATTCACTTGTGAAGCCATCAGGCCCAGGACTTTTCTTTTTTGGGAGTTTTTTGATAGCTGTTTCAATCTCATTTGTTGTAATTGGTCTGTTTAGGTTTTCTGATTCTTCCAGATTGATTTTTGGAAGATTATATGATTCAAGGAATTTGTCCATTTCATCTAGGTTGTCTAATTTTTTGGCGTACAGTTCTTCATAGTATTTTCTTACAATATTTTGTATTTCTGTTGTGTCAGTTGTTATTTCTCCACTCTCATTTCTAATTTTATTTATTTGAGTCCTCTCTCTTTTTTTCTTGGTAAGTCTCATTAAAGGTTCATCGATCTTGTTTACCTTTTCAAAGAACCAGCTCCTGGTTTCATTGATCCTCTGTATTGTTTCTTTAGCCTCTATGTCATTTATTTCTGCTCTGATCTTTATTATTTCCTTCCTTCTACTAGCTCTGGGCTTTACTTGCTGTTCTTTTTCTAGTTCTTTTAGATGCAGGGTTAAGTTGTTTATTTGAGCTTTTTCTAGCTTCTTGAGGTATGCCTGTAATGCTATAAACTTCCCTCTCAGGACTGCTTTTGCTGTGTCCCATAAATTTTGAGATGATGTATGCACATTATCGTTTGTTTCTAAGAATTTTTTAATTTCTTCTTTGATCTCAATGTTAACCCATTCCTTGTTTAATAACGTGCTATTTAGTTTCCAAGTGTTTGAATGTTTTTCAGTTTTTCTATTGTGGTTGATTTCTAGTTTAATGCCATTGTGATCAGAGAAAGTGCTCGATATGATTTCAATCTTCTTAAATTTGTTGAGCCCGCTTTTGTGCCCTAACATGTGGTCTATTCTAGAGAATGTACCGTGAGCGCTTGAAAAGAATGTATATTCTGATGTTTTAGGGTGAAAGGTTCTGAAGATATCTATTAAATCGAGTTGATCTAATATGTCCTTTAAGTCTGCTGTTTCTTTGTTAATTTTCTTTCTTGAGGATCTATTTAATGATGTTAATGGGGTATTGAAATTCCCTACTATTATAGTATTGCTGTTGATCTCGCCCTTTAAGTCCATCAAAGTCTGCTTTATATATTTAGGTGCTCCTATATTAGGTGCGTAGATATTTATAATGGTTATATCTTCCTTTTGGATTGCTCCCTTTATCATTATGTAGTGACTTTCTTTATCTCTAACTATGGTCTTTGTTTTAAAGTCCATTTTGTCTGATATAAGTATTGCTATCCCAGCTTTTTTTTCATTTCTATTTGCATGAAATATTTTTTTCCATCCTTTTATCTTCAGTCTGTGTGCATCTTTTGATTTAATGTGTGTCTCTTGTAGACAGCATATGTATGGGTCCTGTTTTCTTATCCATGCAGCTACCCTATGTCTCTTGATTGGATCATTTAATCCATTAACATTTAAGGTTATTACTGATATGTAATTGTTTATTGCCATTTTTTTCTTTAAAACTGTATTTCTCTTTTGCTATATTCTTTTTTTCCTTTGATCTGTTTACAACAGGTCCCTTAGCATTTCTTGCAGCCAGCCTTGGTTTGGTTGCAATGAAATCCTTGAGGTTTTTTTTTTTGTCTGTAAAGCTTTTTATTTCTCCTTCAATTTTAAATGATAGCCTTGCTGGATAAAGTAGTCTTGGTTGTAGGTTCTTGTTCTGCATTACTTTGAATATTTCTTGCCATTCCCTTCTGGCCTCAAGTGTTTCTGTTGAGAAGTCAGAAGTCATCCTTATGGGGGCTCCTTTTTAGGTGATAGTCTTTTTTTCTCTAGCAGCTTTTAATATTTTCTCTTTATAATTTAGCTTTGGTATTTGAATTATGATGTGTCTTGGTGTTGGTTTCTTTGGGTTTCTCCTTAATGGAGTTCTCTGTGCTTCCTGAACATGTGAAATGTTTTCCTGCCTTAATTGGGGGAAGTTTTCTGCTATAATATGTTTGAACAAAGTCTCTATCCCTTGTTCTTTCTCTTCTTCTTCAGGAACCCCTATGATGCAGATGTTATTTCTCTTCATGTTGTCACAGAGCTCTCTTAGAGTTTCCTCAGACTTTTTGAGTCTCTTTTCTCTTTTCTGCTCTGCTTCTGTGCCTTTATTTATTGTGTCCTCTAACTCACTGAATCAATTCTCTGCTTCATCTATCCTGCTTTTAATTCCTTCCATTGTATTCTTTATTTCAGATATTGTATTTGTCATTTCTGACTGATTCTTTTTTATTATTTCAATGTGTTTTTTTAATATTTGTTATCTCTTTATTTAGGTTTTCGTAATGGCCATCTATGGTTGTTCTAATATCTTTGAGCATCCTAACAATCGTTATTTTAAACTCTGCATCTGGTAATTTGGTTATATCTGATTCACTTAGGTCCTTTTCTGGGGATTTCCCTCGGTTTATTTGTGTTGTATTTCTCT
Source organism: Saccopteryx leptura (assembly GCF_036850995.1). NCBI lineage: Eukaryota > Metazoa > Chordata > Mammalia > Chiroptera > Emballonuridae > Saccopteryx > Saccopteryx leptura. The sequence continues at coordinate 363,346,449 of NC_089505.1, forward strand.
GCCTCCGCATTTTCTCTTCACGGGAGTGGCTGTGATCACGTGCTCGGGTGCACAAGGGTTGGTGGCCTTGGCCTTTTCCCCGCCCCCATGTGTGACGTTATGCTCAGTCCTGAGGGCACTGACAAGCACCTTTGCTCAGCTGCGGGTCTCTGCCTGTTTCCAAGCTTTCGCCTTGCCCTTGCAGGAGGATCCCACTCAAGGAACAGCTGCTAGCCTTGGCTCTACTGCCAGGCAAGGTTGCGTGCCCAAGCTCAGCTCCGTAGCGGAACTCCGCCTCTTCTGGGCTTTTGGCTCCACCCCCGCAGGAGGAGCCGGCTACCAAGTCAGACCACAAGCCTGGGTTGCACGGGCAGGGCAGGGCTGTGCTCCTCTGCCCTTGCTCCGGGGCTGGTCTACACCCTTTCTGGGGTTCCCGCCCTTCTCCCAGAGGCTGGATTACAGGCTGCCGGCAGCTGAGCTTGACTGCTTTTGCACACCCCCTTCTCCCCAGCCGGGCAAGATTGAGCTCACACCTGAGCCCAGTGGTGGCCAGCCAGCTTCTTCCCCTGCCAGCAGAACCACGCTTTTGTCTCCCGCTGCCGCCTGCTCTCCAGTGCGCCCTCAGCCGCGTGGGTGGGGGCGTTGCAGCTCGGACCCTAAGACTCACTACTGTAGACCTGAAAGCTCCCTCCTTCTATGCGACTCTGCTCTGAATGCCGCGGGAGAGCTTGTTTGGCTGCTCTTCTGCTTCCCTTTGCTGGTATTGCTGTTTCCGGGGGAAATATTCACTTCAGCTTTGGGGAGTGACTCGTCCCAGGGGTTAGGGTGGCTATCTCCCAAAATGTTTCTCCCTATGCCTCCTAGATTACACTCTCTTCCTGTTACTGTGGTCCTCTCCTCTCTTCCCCCATCCCCAGGAGCCCCAGGTGATTGTTTTTGAGAGAGATGTTCTGCGTGGTCCCTTTAAGAAGGATCCTGGGTCTGAGAAATCAGACTCTCTCACAAACAGTATCCTGACTTGTTTCCAGCTAAATACTGTCCTTACACCTCTTCTGGGCTCTGGGGCTACAGGCTGGGGCTTTGTTCCTGGGGCTCAGGACCCTTTCCCCTCTGCTAAACTCACTTCCCGCCACGCGAGTCTCTCCCTGCTGCCGTTCGCTCCGAGGAGCTGGGCAACCCTCTCCGCGTTTCCACTTTTCCTACCAGTCTCGGTGTGGCTTCTTCAGTGTTCCTTGGTTGAAGAGTCCTAGAGCCTCACATCTTGTGTGCAGTCAGTGATCAACAGTGTCAACTCATTCAATGACAGGTTGGCCACCAATATTTTATGGACACCTCTATGTACATAGTCACACCCAGAAACAGAGGCATAATTCACCAGTAAAAAATAAATAAATAAAAGACGGACACGTTTTAACAAAGGACCATTGGCCAGCAGAATTATCAAAACAGTAAGCACTAAGAATTATCAAAAAAGTGCTGTTAGAATGTGCATAACTGGTTTCTCTTACTGGGGTGGGAGAGCCACCTCTAAAAGGAACACAAGGCCTTGGTGTACCCAAAGTAGGACAATGGAGAAAGGGACAGCCTGAGAAGGCCCAGCTTAGGGCAACTGAGGACTCATCTCTCATTAGGGGAAGAAATTAAAGAGGGAGGAGAGGAGAAATGGGGGTGGGGAGGCAGGAGAGCAGAGGCAGGAGAGAGGAAACTGCCTTTCACCACCAGGCTTCCTGCTGTGGCAGTGCTGCCACCTTCTGGCATAAACTGAAAATTCAGAGAAAATATTGACTATCATTTCCAATCAATAGATGATCCTATATACCTATCAATAGAGTTCATATATGTGCATATTTATATCATGGATTCCTCACATCTACTAAACTAGAATTAAATAGATCCACTTTTCAAGCTCCTACCTTTTAAAACATACCACGGAGGGCCTAGATAATGAGAGAAACTGCTTCAGTGTTCTCCCTACGTCCATGCGTGCCTCCGCCCATCCTGCCCCCACCCAGCAGCCTGTCTCCTGCCCTTTGTGACAACATGGAAAAACATTGAAGGCCTTCAGCCAAGTGAAGTAAGTCAAACATACAAACATAAAGTCTGTATATCACTTATATAAGAACTAGAAAGCCCGGCAGTCATACGAAATGACTGCTGTTCTAGATATTATAAATTGTAATTAAAATGATTTGTGCAAAGGTGTCTGCTAATTCAAACTGAATTACCCAGGGCAGGCGGCGAGGACGCCCCTTTGCTTAGTGCCCCACGGGGTTTCCCCTTCTACTTGCTTAATTGCTTAAAGTAGAGTGCAATGAAGGAAACCACTGGAGGTACATTTCTTAAGAGCCACCGCTAGCTCAATAAATAAAGGTGATTTAAATAATAAAATGTTAATTCACATGTCAAAGATCTCTTTGTACACAACATTTCTTGTGTAGATCTTTCTATCATTTTTACACTCACCTTGCAGAGGACCATCAATTATTTTTAATTTTACGTCTGTTCTTTCACGAACTCTTGAACAGGCAACATAAAGTTGACCATGTCCAAATGCAGGCTCAGGTAAAAAAATGCCACCTGTTTGCTATTTGGACGCTGATTAGTCAATATTTATTCAAGAGCGGTGGATAATTCTCAATTAGTGGAACTACAATGTTTCCGTACTTGCAACATTGAGAAAATCCTTTCTTGCCACGGTCAAATTGATTAGTTTCTAACTTGAGGTTTAAAGACTGACAGTGTTCACATTTAATATTCATGTCACCAGAGTAATGCTCAAAAATTAAAGTTTCTCCGTTTGAAACTGTTTTAATCCTTTTTGCATTTCGGTCAGCATTACTCTGTCGTTTTTTTTGCATTTCTCTCCTGCCTTTGTTCAAGGGACTCATTTGTCGAGACAGGCTTTTTTGTCTTGCATCTGAGGCAAGTCTTGTTTTTCTATGCTCATCAGTCTCATTTTGCTGAGAAAGACGCATTTGCTCTGCGACTGAAGCAAGCCTTGTCTTTCTCTGCTCAGTGGTTTCTTTTTGTCGAGAAAGCCGTTTTTGTACAGCTTTAGCTCCTTTTCTCTCCTCTTCAGTGCTGTATTTTCTAAGAGGCATTCTTAAAAGAAATTACGTTAAGACGTAGTTTTTATGTAAAACAGATGATTGCCAATGCAAACAAATGTTCACCTTCCCCCTGACCCGCTCAATTTGCGTTCAGCCATGGCAACTTCACCCCATTGGCTAGTACAGTTACGCAAGCAACCAATAAGCTATCGGCAACAAACAGACACTTAAGCCGCATATAATAATAAGAATTATTTAAAACGCCACAGACTTATAAAGATACAGAGAACAGCTTGGAGGTGTTAACAAAAGACAGGACCAGGACTGACGCCAGCCTCACTGAATGGACTTTCTGGCCTGCCCACCAGGGGGTGCTGAGGCCTCAGCCAGCTGCTGCAGAATGCAGAGGGCCCCATAGAGGGCGCACAGGGGCTCCTTGTCTTCCGGCTCCCAGGCTGATGTGGGGCTGTTCAGCTCCATCTTCAGGCCACACTCGGCCAGCAGGCCATAGGTTATGGACAAACTCTCCCCCTGGAGCAGGGCCAGGAGCTCGGGGTTGAGGGTGAAGGGGACGCTCCCAGAGCATAGGAAGTTGGGCTCCAGGATGCTCCGCACCTTGAAGAAACAGTGTCACATGTGACAGGCATCCTCTGAGGTCAGGTAGAGAGAACCTTTGGTCCCAAGAGCCAGGAGTCATGCAGGGACACTACTGGGGCAGGAGCTTTGGAGTCACGTCCTGGTCCTGCCTTGGGATCAGTGTGACACGAACACGTTACTGGAAAACTTTGAGCATTAGTCCCTCGACCACTAGATAGTGACACTAACATACCTTTGTTTGAAATTATATATGTGTACTGTCATATATACACATATGTCTATACATACAGCAACCATGGGGTCATGTCTGTGATCCCACGCTCAAGCCGGTAACCCTGCGCTCAACGTCTTGACTCCTGACCGCTGTTTTCTGCTATTTTCCCTGTTTCTTCCAATATTTACCTTCATGTCCCTCAATTTCATGTTGATATTGCAATGATTTGATTTTTGGAGAGTCAGGTATAAAGCCACTTTTTTTTTATAATGAGGGTTTCGTTATACCCTACACATTATAAGAGCTGAAGCAATACATGCAAGGGAGCTAAGTAACTCCAACCTGTGTTAGACTTCCGACACAGGGACATGTCCAGCCCTCACTCCCTCTCACATCCACACATAAAAGGGGGAAGAGAATGCTGAGAGGCTCCTGTGAGTTCATAGCCCATGGGCACTGGCTGGGGGCAGGACGTGTGGAAACATGAAATCTCTAAAGAACTTCTAAATCTCAACAGCATGTAGGTAAACAAGCCAATTAAAAAATGAGCAAAGGGCCTGAATAGACACTTCTCCAAAGAGAACACACAGATGGCCAATAAGGCCTAAGAAAGAATGCTCAACATCACTAATCATCAGAGAGACTCAAACTGAATCCCCACTGAGATATCACCACACACCTGTCAGAATGGCTTTCATTAACAAGTCAACAACAAGAAGTGCTGATGAGGATGTGGAGAAAAGGGAACCCTTCTGCACTGCTGGTGGGAATGCAGACTGGTTCCCTTTGGGAAACAGTATAAAGATTCCTCAAAAAATTAAAACTGGAACTGTGGCCTTATGACCCATCTATCTCATTTCTAGGAATACATCCTAAGAATCCTAAAACACTAACTAATTGAAAAGACGATGTGTACCCTCGAGTTTATTGTAGCATTGTTTACAATAGCCAAGAACTGAACCAGACCAAGTGTCCATCAGTGGACATTGAGTAAAAAAGCTGTGGTACATTTACACCATGGAATACTACACAGCTGTGGAAAGAAGGAAATCTTACCTTTTGCCATGGCATGGACGGATCTGGAAATTATTACGCCAAGTGAAATGAGGCAGGCGAAGAAAGACAAATAACATACGATCTCACTTATATGTGAAATCTAATGAACACAATAAACTGAGGAAAAAACAGAAACTGAGCCAGGGTAAAAGGGAACAGATGAACAACTGTGAGAGGAAAGGGGGAAGAAGGGAAGAGATAAAAGGAGGTGAAGGAGTTAGCCAAATTCTATATGCGGAACACATAGAACTGGGTAGAAATTCCCAGAGAGAAAGGGGGGATGTAGGAAGGGGGAGAGGGAGCAAAGGGGAGCAACGGGAATGGACAGAGACCTTGCATGGGGCATGGGGGACACAATGCTTGGGAGACAGAGACCTTGCATGAGGCATGGGGGGCTCAATGCTGGGGAGACAGAGACCTTGCATGGGGCATGGGGGGCACAATGGTGGGGGACAGAGACCTTGCATGGGGCATGGGGGGCACGATGGTGGGGGACAGAGACCTTGCATGGGGCATGGGGGGCACAATGCTGGGGGGACAGAGACCTTGCAGCGGGCATGGGGGGCACGATGGTGGGGGACAGAGACCTTGCATGGGGCATGGGGGGCACAATGCTGGGGAGACAGAGACCTTGCATGGGGCATGGGGGACACAATGCTGGGGAGACAGAGACCTTGCATGGGGCATGGGGGGCATGATGGTGGGGGACAGAGACCTTGCATGGGGCATGGGGGGCACAATGCTGGGGGGACAGAGACCTTGCAGCGGGCATGGGGGGCACGATGGTGGGGGACAGAGACCTTGCAGCGGGCATGGGGGGCTCAATGCTGGGTAGACAGAGACCTTGCATGGGGCATGGGGGCATGATGCTGGAGGGACAGAGACCTTGCATGGGGAATGGGGGACACGATGCTGGGGGGACAGAGACCTTGCATGGAGCATGGGGGGCACAATGCTGGGGGGACAGAGACCTTGCCGGGGACATGGGGGGCATGATGCTGGGGGGACAGAGACCTTGCATGGGGCATGGGGGGCACGATGCTGGGAGGACAGAGACCTTGCATGGGGCATGGGGGGACATGATGCTGGGGACACAGAGACCTTGCATGGGGCATGGGGAGCACAATGATGGGGGGACAGAGACCTTGCATGGGGCATGAGGGGACATGATGCTGGGGACACAGAGACCTTGCATGGGGCATGGGGAGCACAATGATGGGGGGACAGAGACCTTGCATGGGGCATGGGGGGACATGATGCTGGGGACACAGAGACCTTGCATGGGGCATTGGGCGGGCACAATGCTGGGGGGACAGAGACCTTGCATGGGGCATGGGGGGACATGATGCTGGGGACACAGAGACCTTGCATGGGGCATTGGGCGGGCACAATGCTGGGAGGACAGTGACCTTCCGTGGGGCATGGGGGGCACGATGCTGGGGCGAAGGGTGATATATTGAGTGAGACACTTGAAACCATATCAACACAATAACTTTAAAATAATAATTTAAAAAAATTATAAAAAGGAACCACTAAGAGCTATCAAAAGAGTGCTGTTAGAATTAGCATAACTGGTTTCTCATACTGAAGGGGGAGGCACTTCTAGAAGGAACACAAGGCCTTGCTGTCCCCAGGGTGAGGACAATGGACACAGGCACTGCCTGAGAAGGTCCAGCACCGGGGGACTGAGGCCTCGACCCCACTTGGGGACTGCTGATGTCCTCCTGAAGCAAAGTTGTCAGAGAGATCCACGTGGACAAAGGCCAGCTGAACACAGTAACCCTTTGGTCCGGTTCTGATCCAGCTGCCAGGATGGCTCTTCCTCCTGCCCTACCCCCAGCTCACCTGGGGCAGGTGGGAGCCCCCTCTCCACCCTCTGCCAGCCTGAGGACAGCTAAGGAAGGCGGGCACCAACCTGACCCACACTCAGGGCCACAGGCCCCTTCCTCCCTGGTCCTGTGACACATTCAGTTGTAGGGACGGCTCCGCCCTCCCCACCTCCTTAGAAACAAGAGAAGGTGAGTGATGGCAGCAGATCACTGTCCTGTTCCCTCTGTGACAGCCAGGGCCAGACAGATTAGAAGCCAGTCTCAGACACCTGAGGGTTTACTGTCTTCAAACACAAAGACCCGCTCATGCGTGCTCTTCTCAAAATGCACCCAGGAGTGTGTGCTCTGCCACAGGCTGTGCCATCGACCAGGACAGCAGCACCCAGCCTCAGAGCCCCAGTGACCAGAGGGACGGGGCCCTTTGAAATACGCTCCATTGCCAAAAAGTCACTGAAAATTGAACATAGTGATGTCAACATCCCAGACCAGAGACCCAGTCTTCTCACCCCTGCTTGTGAGGCTTCCCGTGGGCACGGCAGCAGGCACAGCGCAGGGTCCTAAAGCTTCGTGTCCCCGTGTCCTTAGTTCAGTTCGTGCAGGAGCAGCTTACTGAGTATCAAGTATGTGTTAGGCACTGGGATAGCTTCTTTAGAGACGGCATTTAATTTGATCCAATAACAACCCACTGAAATGAGAAAAGGAAGCTCAGAGACGGCATTCTGCACCAGAGGTCACACAGCCAGCCATCTGTCAGGGCCAAACCCCGTGCTGAGCAGCTCACTATGGTCTTCGTGAAGTGAGCTTTGTTTTGTCCAATGCAAGGGATCCCAACAGGTCACCACCCTCACTGTCCTATGTGCTGACCAAGGTTCCAGTATTATGCACCAGTTCAGTAGTTACTTGGCTGAATTTACGTAGAAACGATATCCCCCTGCTCCTGCACAGACATTCAGAACTCTTCGTCATCCTGTGCCTCTGTCAGCACAGGGCAATCCGACTCATCACAGATCCCGTAATGATCCCGGCAGAAGCAGTGGGCATTTTACCAGTGAGAGCTTTTCTGGAACCCTGGCAGTAGCTCCACGCTCCCCCAGGATTCAGGTCTTCTCTCTGTCAACATAAAAAGGAAACTTCCAAACCTATAGGAATTTTTATGAGTTTATTTCAGCCAAACTGTCAATGATTTCCATGAAACAGAATCTCGAAGGATTGAGAAGATGCTCCAATAAATGGCGGTTCCACCACTTCTTTTATACATTGGAATCAAAGGGAAAGATGTAAGGGAGTTACATGAAATTGATTGGTGATAGATTAGGAAGGCAGGAGAAGATACAGTAGGAAAATCTCTGGGATTGAATAAAAGTAAAAATGGACATGCTGACACTTCTTTTACATCAGGTGGCATAAGATAGGTAAGTTAGCCTGAGCAGGCGTTGGCGCAGTAGACAGAGCGTCGGCCTGGGATGCACAGGACCCAGGTTCAAGACCCCGAGCTCACCAGCTTGAGTGCAGGCTCATCTGGTTTGAGCAAGGCTCACCAGCTTGGACCCAGGGTCCCTGTCTCGAGCAAGGGGTTACTCGGTCTGCTGAAGGCCTGCGGTCAAGGCACATATGAGAAAGCAATCAATGAACAACTAAGGTGTCACAACGAAAAACTAATAATTGATGCTTCTCATCTCTCTTTGTTCCTGTCTGTATGTCCCTGTCTATCCCTCTCTCTGATGCTTTCTCTGTCTCAGTAAAAGAGAAAAAATGGACATGCTGAAACTTCTTTTACTTTGGGAGGCTTAAGATAGTTGAATTAATTAACATAATAATAACAGTGAAGCAGTTTGTGGTTCCTACTCTGGTGGGAAGCTTGCCCTCATGGGGCAGAAAGAGAGGATCACCCCTACACTTCACAGGCACCTGACAGGTACATTATTGTAGCTGTAAAAGCAGCAGACAGGCTTCAAAGCAAGCACTGACCTAAATTCAAATAGAGAATACCTCCCTAGGACATGACTACCCAGCATAAACTGCTTTTAGTTAAAAAGTTTCCATTTCAGGCCCTGGCTGGTTGGCTCAGCGGTAGAGCGTAGGCCTGGCATGCGGGGGACCCGGGTTCGATTCCCGGCCAGGGCACATAGGAGAAGCGCCCATTTGCTTCTCCACCCCCACCTCCTTCCTCTCTGTCTCTCTCCTCCCCTCCCGCAGCCAAGGCTCCATTGGAGCAAAGATGGCCCGGGCGCTGGGGATGGCTCCTTGGCCTCTGCCCCAGGCGCTAGAGTGGCTCTGGTTTCGGCAGAGCAACGCCCCAGAGGGGCAGAGCATCGCCCCCTGGTGGGCAGAGCGTCGCCCCTGGTGGGCAGAGCATCGCCCCCTGGTGGGCAGAGCATCGCCCCTGGTGGGCGTGCCGGGTGGATCCCGGTCGGGCGCATGCAGGAGTCTGTCTGACTGTCTCTCCCCATTTCCAGCTTCAGAAAAAAAAAGAAAAAAATAAAAATAAAAAATAAAAAGTTTCCATTTCAGAACATCCTGTGCAGTTACGTTAGGTCCCTGAGTTTGTAAGGACACCATGCAGACTCCCCTGAGCTTGTCACGTTCTCCACACCTACCAGAGCTCTTTAAGGGAATCACTTAATACAATGAATGCTGTGTTTAAAAGGAAGCTTCTAAAGGATATAAAAAGAAGCCAGTGTTGACTCCTCTACCTACAGACCCATTTCTCCCAGCCTCCTCCAAGGAGGAAACCAAAGAGGGAGGAAGGAGATGGGAGAGGGGAGGCAGGAGAGCAGAGACAGGCGAGAGGAGACTGCCTTTCACCACCAAGCTTCCTGCTATGACAGTGCTGCCACCTTCTGGTACAAAGTGAAAATTCAGAAGGAAGAAAATGCCTATCGATGTCGTTCAATAGATGGACCACATAGATGTGATCCTATATACATATCACTAGAATTAAATATATCAACTTTCAAGCTCCTACCTTTGAAAATATACCACAAAGGGCCTGGACAATGAGAGAAACTCCATCAATGTTCTCCCTATGTCCATGCGTGCCTCCCTTTCATCCTTCCCCCACCCAGCAGCCAGTCCGGGAACATACAGAAAAACTTTGAAGGCCTTATGCCGGGGTCCCCAAACTTTTTACACAGGGGGCCAGTTCACTGTCCCTCAGACAGTTGGAGGTCCAGACTATAAAAAACACTATGAACAAATCCCTATGCACAGTGAACATATCTTATTTTAAAGTAAAAAAACAAAACGGGAACAAATACAATATTTAAAATAAAGAACAAGTAAATTTAAATCAACAATTTGACCAGTATTTCAATGGGAACTATGGGCCTGCTTTTGGCTAATGAGATGGTCAATGTCCAGTTCCATATTTGTCACTGCTAGCCGTAACAAGTGATATGACATGCTTCAGGAGCCGTGCCGCATGTGTCCCGTGTCACCGGAAGTAGTACTGTACGTGAGCGACACTGCACTTTGCGGCGCTGCCACATACAGTACTCCGCATCCTGTGCTCCTCCCACTGACCACCAATGAAAGAGGTGCCCCTTCCAGAAGTGTGGCGGAGGCTGGATAAATGGCCTCAGGGGGCCTCATGCAGCCCGTGGGCCGTAGTTTGGGGACCCCTGCCTTATGCTAAGTAAATAAGTCAAACAGACAAACAGAAAGTCTGTATATGACTATTAAGTAAAATCTTAAAATGTCAACAAACTCATACAGATATGAACAGAAAACACCTTGGAAGTGTTGACAACAAAAGACAGAACCAGGACTGACAGGGGTCTCACTGGGCAGACTCCCCTGCCTGCCCACCAGGGGGCGCACAGGACACAACCAGATGCTGCAGAATGCAGAGGGCCCCATACAGGGCGCACAGGGGCTCCTTGGCTTCCGGCTCCCAGGCTGACGTGGGGCTGTTCAGCTCCATCTTCAGGCCACACTCGGCCAGCAGGCCATAGGTTATGGACAAACTCTCCCCCTGGAGCGGGGCCAGGAGCTCGGGGTTGAGGGTGAAGGGGACGCTCCCAGAGCATAGGAAGTTGGGCTCCAGGATGCTCCGCACCTTGAAGAAACAGTGTCACATGTGACAGGTCAGTCTCTGAGGTCAGGAAGAGAGAACCTTCTGTCCAAGAGCCAGGGGTCATGCAGGGACACTACAGAGACAGGAGCTTCAGAGTTACGTCCTGGTCCTGCACTGTGATCACTGTGACCACAGACATGGACATAATATCGGAAATCCTTGAGTACTGGTCCCTCAGCACCTAGCAGTGACACTAACATTTACCCTGCAGAACACAGTGTGCTTGGTATTGTACATGTGTGCTCTCGTGTGCAACATGCACATGTATACACATATGTCTATACATACATGTGTACTTATATTTTTGTACCAGGAGAGCGAGTACATGCAATTTGCACATGGTAACCATGTGAATAGAACAGGGGTATAGCTCACATCCTGTGAACCCCCCAAACCTGTATTCTTATACAGCTGTTTTAGAACTGAAGAGGCCCAGTGCCCGAGTTCGCATGGAAACTGAGACCTTACCGAGGTAGACGCATGCGCACTGACCGGCTCTAGAGGGAGACACAGCCCAGACTTCCCGAGGCCACACGGGGTCTCGGCTCCCTCCCAGCAGACACCTCAGTCCTCCCCCTTCTCTCAGAATCACTCTTCCCTCTGGTTTCCTCCCGCTTCCCGGGCTGCTGCCCAGGGGAATCTCACCAGATCCCGCTGCTGGGAGAGGATCTCCTTCTCCACGGAATAGGCCAGCAGACCAAGTTGGATGTCACTCAGCACTGGGGACAGGGGGACATTTGGAGAAAGAGTCAGATGACCCTCTCTACATGAACTGAGAGACCCTTAAGATGCAAACTCCAAGGCAGAGGAATAAAATGCGCTAGACTTAAAAGTCCAGTTCCTGCCCTGGAAATCCTCCTGCTCCTGGGATGGTGCCCAGGACACCACAGAGCACGGGCAGAGGGTGGGTCCTGAGCCGCAGCCTGGGTGCATCACCCCAGTGGTACGCTGGGGGGAGCTGGGCCGGTCTCCCCAGACCTCAGGCCTGTGTCACATGGCAAGTTTGTCCCCTGAGCCCTCCTGACCTGGGACAGGAGTGTGCTGTGAGGGTGCAAGGTCACAACGTTTGAAGGGTTTACATGAGGTGGCATCTAATGCCGCCCTTTCGGGGGCCTGGGGGACCAACCATGTGACTCCCACATTTTTCCTCCAGCTCATACTCACCCATTATGGCTTCAAGCAGGTAAAGGATGAGGTCCTCTGACTTGCCCCAGGGATAGTCTGAATTCTTTTTAAGTTCATTTAGGATGATGCCACCAGGGCCACTCAAATGACCGAAAGGTGCCTGTTCAAGCTATGGGAGACAAGTATTATTAATGATGACAATAATAATATATTGTAATTCTGGGTGTATAAGTGATTAACCAAGGTGTGGGGGGCTATGGCTCTATGCACATCCAGGGGATACAGATCACCCTCAGTCTGTAGGGTGGCACTCCCCACCCTGATCATGGGACATAGGGACATAGTCCCCGATCTTAGACATCTGTCATCCCCTAAGATTACCCCATCCTCTCTTCCCCATACATCCCAGCAGCCAGATCTCCACAAAACCCCCCGTTTACAACTTTGATCACCCTCAGGTGGCAGTGGGACCCCTCACCATGTCCATGAGGTCCTGAAGAGCCTCTCGGTCCCCAAGCATGACCCGGATGTTGGAGAACACAGTGTCTTGAGCGTCCTTTGAGAGCTGAGCCCCTTTTATTATCTGGGAAACCTCTTCTTGTAGGTGCTTGAAATCTGCCCTCGGGCATTAATGCCAACCAGAAAGCAGAGACAATCCTTAGATTAGAACACCTTTCCCAACAACACGAGCAAAATGCCCCTTCCCTTTAAGCCTCTGACCCAAAGCATCTCTGCAGACGGCACGTTGGAGCTCTGGGGTGGAGCTGTCGTGATTGGCTGGAGACACGGAACATCTCAGCTGAGTGGGGGGGGGGGTGCAGGAGGAGAGAGGGGGCTCTGGGAAGGGCTCACGGGACGAGGGAGAAACCGAGCAGGTGCTCATTTCTGGGACACGTCTGAAACACTAAGGACTCTATGGGATGGCAGAGGTGAGAATGCAAGA